>NW_027551771.1:0-300000 GCF_045843805.1 Urocitellus parryii
ATGTGTGTGTGTGTATATATAGATATACACACACACACACACACACAAACTCTCTCCAGATTTTTCAAAATATGAAATATATGTGTCTTATGATACATTCCCTAAATTCATTCATGTTCATATATGTGGATTTATAATCAACTTTTCACAAGATTATTCTCAGAAATATTTATCCACCAGAAATACATATTTTTTTCCTAGTACTGAAAACTAACTTCAGTGGATGGTGCATAGAAATCCTAATCTTTCTACAGTAACTGACCCAGTTTAACATCAATGCAAGTACATTCCTATGGGACATGATGTGTATTTTGACATTCATTTTTATTCAACACGGGTATCTTACTATTTCTTCAGCTGATGCACATCATAGGATGTATATTTCATCCTCAAGTTTAAAAATTTCTAGGCATTTGGTTCACTTTCAATCCCTTCCTGCTTCAGAACACATGTATTCCTCCATGTTTCTTGACTGGTTTGTTCATGAGACTTCTTTCCAAACACATGATTTTCCATTTCCATAATCACTTTGGAAGCAAAACTCACACACCCTTCAGGGTAAACCATAACCCTAATATTGCCATTAGATGTATAACTGGTAGGAATGAATGATTGTGTATCAATATAAGATTTCCTATATACTTTCAGATATCAACTCAATCCATTATTTAAATTGGAAGCAATTATATTATTTATTCACAGTATGGTCTATTCATGCATTATCTCTATATTCATAGACCCAGGGTACACCTATTTGTACGCCTAAATACTAATTAATACGTCTTCAACATATTACTCCCAGCAATGGTGGAAGAAATACTCATGTCACCTGATCTACATATACATTTTATCACTGTGATATTCTGGACACAAAATGCAAAGGTCACACTTATGATTGTAGCAAAGCCTAATTGGAAAGTGAGCATGGATTACTAAAAACTTCCTTCTCCAGGTTGCCTAATGCTCTCCAATGTCAATCCTATTGGTGACTACACACTTGTTTCTTCCTAAGATTACATATTCAACCTCAACCCTGTTGAAAATGTCTAATCCTCTCACTCACCTTATACTTTGCCTGATTTCCTAATTTCTCTATTGATATCTGCTTTCCTACATATTTTCCCCAGTTCATCATTGTGACTGACTCTTCACATGTGCTGACATTTACATTCACTCTCTAACCGACATCCAATTGCTAAACAACTTTTGGTCCAAATTTTACACTCACTCTTCTTCCTAATCCTACCGACTAGCTTCCTAATCTTACCTACTATCCCTTTTTGACTGGATGTTCTCTTCTACATTCAATGATCCAAGGTACATGGTCCTATGCCATTGTATATCAATTTATCTGAGACATCTGTGCAGAATGTAATTCAAAGCTAAGTATCCCAATCAAGGGCCCAATGCCCTTCTGGCCTTCAAATCTTACTTAGATTTCTGTTTTCATGCATATATTTCACCTATATATGATTATAAATATCGCAGGTTCCCAATACCATTCTACAACCAGCAGAATGATTCCTAACCCAAATCGAACATGTTCTTAATCCTAACCAGACACTGTTCCCTCAATCTAACTTTACAGAAGAGCAGGGAAAGAGTTGGTCTTACAATACAGGAATGGAGGGTATCTTCCACCTGCTGAGAACCTCAAAGGTCCATGCAGAAATGAACCCTGGAGAAGATGTAGGCAGCTATGAAGGACCTGAGAGAGCAAAAGTCATCTTCCATGGCAAACAACCTGGTCAGGATGAAGGGATGTGTCTGAATGAGCCTCTCTCTTCTTAATGTAGACAAGATGGACCAAACCAGGCCTGTTTGGAGAGCTGTTCCTTGGTGCCTATGGTGGATATTCCATTCTAACTTGTGAAAGTGTCACAGGAAGCAGGGGCAGCCTCCATCTCCTGGGAGCCTTGCAAGCAACTGTTAGGACACAGTGGTTGCCAGGCAGTGACCTCATTCAGTTCCTGAAGGAAGTGACCTCACCTCACTTCCTTGGTGATGGAACTCTCTGAACTTGGGATCCAGGAAGCCAGGCACCCAGAGGCAGTCCCAGTCCCAGTCCCAGTGGGCTCACTTGTTTGGATTTACCAAGGACAGAGTCAGTCTTCCTTGGTCCCTACTGATGTGAGGATGGCCAAATGCCAGGAAAGCACTGAAGAGGGCCTTGCCTGAGAAAGCAGGTCGTGGCTCACCGCTGGCTCCTGACAACTTCACAGAGTTGGCCAAGGAGGCCAGATCTGAGGACAGGACAGGCCATTTCGGGGCAACATAGTATGGCCCAGCAGTCAGACGACACTCCAGGTAGTCACAGACCTACTAGGGGGAAGGAGGTGCCTTTGTGGGTGTGGGGGTGAGTTTGTGGATTTTTCTCATGTTCTGAAAATAGGTAGGAAAGGCGGTTTGTTTGTTTGGAGTGGACTGTTTCCAGTATGTCTTTTGACAAGGCGAGTGTTTCTAAGTTTGTGTATCTCACTGTGTCCCTGGTTGTAGACATTAGAAAAGAGAATGCATCAATGGATGTGTCCTGTCTAGTAGAAAGCTTCCCAGTATTCATCCTGCCCAATTTATGAATGGACTGCGGCTTGCCTTATGGATGGGCAACACCTACTATCTTCCTAAGTTCCTGATTTCTTCCTGCATTCTGGCCACTCTCCAGAATAGGCTCATGGTTTTGTGTCCAAGATATGTACCACCTCCAAGCTCTGTGACATGGCCATGTACTGGATAGCTGAAAGGAATGGTGAGCATCTCAGAAAGCTCAGATATCAGTGGGAACAGTAAAGTCTCAGTGGAGAAAGCCTGCTTTGGGCCTTTTGCTTACCTATTGTTCTGTTGCCCTGAATGTCAGGAAGGCCTTTGCCTCAGGGCACCCCTTTGTGAAGCCTCAAGAAAACAGTTTTCAAATGGAAATGAATGGGCATCACCTGTGGCTCTTTGCTTCATTGCTTTGCAAAGGGATGTATCTGAATCAGCCTCTTGGCCCTGTGTGAGGCTGTGGCTTAGATTGTCAGCACCTGATGGATTGAAGAAAGATCCCATGTGTGCATCCAAAGCCGAAATGGCAAAAAGCAGTCATTTTGGATGTCTCTCGCCTTCCTCTGTAAGGTTCCTGAGCTCCATCAAGAGAGCATAGGGATCCTTTGGGTCAAATGAGTTCTTCAAAGCCCTGCAGAGGCTAGCCCATAGGTGCTCGGGTTTTCTCCTGACTCCAATTCACACAAAGAATCTATACCCCGCAGTCAGTAGGCCTCAAATTGGAGAAGCAGAGCAGTATTAAAGGCAGGCCTATTTGATCACTCCTGGTGCACAGGAAGGCTGTCCAGGCCACCCTGATATTAGGCAAATGAGGGGCAAGGAGCTTATTGTGGACACTGTCTTGGGCTGCGCCCCTGATGGAAACCTCCAGCCAGAGGTTGTGATGAGTGTGTATATGGAAGAAGATGAGGGCCATGTGGCAGTGTTTTGGTTGGACTTGTGGTCCTTTGTGTGGCGGTTGGAAGAGATGACTGGGTCCACCTTGGCGTGAACTCTGGTGTGATTCCCCTTGGAGACTGAGTTCTGGAACTGACCTCAGAGAAGTATTGCCATGAACTGTGTTGAGCTTTTAGTAGGCCACGCATGAGAGTCACCCTTGGAAACTGAGATCTAGTCCCAGGTTGGCTTTCCACAGAGCACTGGGAATCTCAGCCAGGATATCACATGATTTTATTCTTACAGACCGGGCAGCCATCCTTGAGAGTCAAAACACACATGGACCTCACATGGTAGACCTCAATGGGCCTGGCTTCATGCGACCTTTTGGCCACTCTTTGGGAAGCCTTGTTTGTGAGAGTTCTCCAGAGCTTTCATTGAAATGAGCTTCCTCACCATTTAATGGTTCCTGAATGAATGGAAACCCACAGTGCCTCCAACTTCATCCTTGAAAAAATGGCTAGATAAATGCCATGAAACTTTTAAGTTCCCATGACCAGGTGGCACTGGAGAACCTTTGGATGTCCTGTTGCTGATCAGGAGTGTACCAGACAGTGCCTTGATTGACTGGGTTTCATGAAAATGGTGTAGAACAGAGATGCCAGTAAGTTGGGGCCTGCTGAGTAGTGGGCCTAGAGAAGTGGTGTGCAGGAGTGTGATAAAACATCTGTGGTAGGGCCATGTGGATGTGACATTGGCTTCCAAATGGCTTGTGACTGACATGGAGCAGCCGGCAGACACTTATATGTAAAGGCATCTTGTTATATGGAGAGGTTTCAGGACAATGTTCAGAATCAGGTTGCTAGGGTCAAGGGGGCAAGCTCTGTGGGATAGAAAACTGGTTGGTGCCTTCTCCTGGGACCCTGACCCACCACACGTGACAGAACTCCCTCCAGCACTGTGTCCCAGTTGAACTCCTTGTATTTCATGAAGCAAATACCAAACTCCCAGTGCAGCAGCAAGAAACACCACGAAAAGTAGAGGAGGACCAAATGGCTTCACAGTCCACATGGGGAGACACTTAGCCTCCAGTGGCCACTGTGGACCTACAAAGAGAGAATTCAGCACTTCTGCCTCATGTTCATTGGAAAATCAGCAACCATGTCCTCCAGGTCACATAGATGCAGACCCAGCTTTGATGGTCTCACTACAAAGGAAGCTAAAGCTCCTGACAACAACATATATTTCAAGTGCCCAACCTCAGAGGCAGTTTCTCACGAAGTCTTTAGGCCAGCAGAGCTCCATGTTTGTGGAGTGTTTACCCTGTCCCTTACTTATGGAAACTCCTCTACCACCTCCAAGCTTGTGAACTCCTGAGCATTTTCCATTCCACATATGTATCCACAGATTTTCTAACTCTTCCCCTCGAGTTGCTTCTTCCTTGGGGCGAAGGTCATGTCAAGGCATTGTTCTGGATGAGAGTGGGAAGATTTTTGTGTAGCACGTATTTGCATACACATTGGATTCATTTCCTATTTTCCATTTGAAATACTGATTCCCTGACACTAACCCATACCCTACTAGACTCTGACTATGAATCCTAATATGATGGAGAAAAAGAACCCAAACAGAAAAGAAATACAAGCAGTTCAGAGGAGGCATGGTGTATAGTTGCACTTGCCTTTTGCATTATAAAGGGTAGGTGTTTATAAATCCAGTCCAATTGAATAGAAATAGTTCTCCATGTGTTCTTAAAGTTAACAAATATGTGAATTCCTGTCTCCCTTTCTCTGTAGCCTATTCAGCACATGTATTTTTACATGCACATGAAGAATCCTACCTGGTATCCCACGTATATTCTTGTGAGGTGGCTGACTTGGCAGATACAAATTGTGAGAAGAGATCACTCCTCCCAAACGCTGTTGGAACTGAAAATTCAAACTATGGGTGAGCTTCCTACTTGAACAACAGGATACAAAAATCCATGTTCAGTAAAATAAATATTTTTGGATCTGTGGATGATATATATTTCATCATGAATTTCGAATGGCATATATATTTCGAATTTTTAATGTCTGTGTGTGTGTTTTTTGTGTGTGTGTATATATGGATATAAATACACATACACACACAAACTCTCTCCAGATTTTTCAAAATATGAAATATATGTGTCTTATGATACATTCCCTAAATTCATTCATGTTCATATATGTGGATTTATAATCAACTTTTCACAAGATTATTCTCAGAAATATTTATCCACCTGAAATACATATTTTTTTCCTAGTACTGAAAACTAACTTCAGTGGATGGTGCATAGAAATCCTAATCTTTCTACAGTAACTGACCCAGTTTAACATCAATGCAAGTACATTCCTATGGGACATGATGTGTATTTTGACATTCATTTTTATTCAACACTGGTACCTTACTATTTCTTCAGCTGATGCACATCATAGGATGTATATTTCATCCTCAAGTTTAAAAATTTCTAGGCATTTGGTTCACTTTCAATCCCTTCCTGCTTCAGAACACATGTATTCCTCCATGTTTCTTGACTGGTTTGTTCATGAGACTTCTTTCCAAACACATGATTTTCCATTTCCATAATCACTTTGGAAGCAAAACTCACACACCCTTCAGGGTAAACCATAACACTAATATTGCCATTAGATGTATAACTGGTAGGAATGAATGATTGTGTATCAATATAAGATTTCCTATATACTTTCAGATATCAACTCAATCCATTATTTAAATTGGAAGCAGTTATATTATTTATTCACAGTATGGTCTATTCATGCATTATCTCTATATTCATTGACCCAGGGTACACCTATTTGTACCCCCAAATACTAATTAATATGTCTTCAACATATTGCTCCCAGCAATGGTGGAAGAAATACTCATGTCACCTGATCTACATATACATTTTATCACTGTCATATTCTGGACACAAAATGCAAAGGTCACACTTATGATTGTAGCAAAGCCTAATTGGAAAGTGAGCATGGATTACTAAAAACTTCCTTCTCCAGGTTGCCTAATGCTCTCCAATGTCAATCCTATTGGTGACTACACACTTGTTTCTTCCTAAGATTACATATTCAACCTCAACCCTGTTGAAAATGTCTAATCCTATCACTCACCTTATACTTTGCCTGATTTCCTAATGTCTCTATTGATATCTGCTTTCCTACATATTTTTCCCCAGTTCATCATTGTGACTGACTCTTCACATGTGCTGACATTTACATTCACTCTCTAACCGACACCCAATTGCTAAAGAACTTTTGGTCCAAATTTTACACTCACTCTTCTTCCTAATCCTACCGACTAGCTTCCTAATCTTACCTACTATCCCTTTTTGACTGGATGTTCTCTTCTACATTCAATGATCCAAGGTACATGGTCCTATGCCATTGTATATCAATTTATCTGAGACATCTGTGCAGAATGTAATTCAAAGCTAAGTATCCCAATCAAGGGCCCAATGCCCTTCTGGCCTTCAAATCTTAGATTTCTGTTTTCATGCATATATTTCACCTATATATGATTATAAACATCTCAGGTTCCCAATACCATTCTACAACCAGCAGAATGATTCCTAACCCAAATCGAACATGTTCTTAACCCTAACCAGACACTGTTCCCTCAATCTAACTTTACAGAAGAGCAGGGAAAGAGTTGGTCTTACAATACAGGAATGGAGGGGATCTTCCACCTGCTGAGAACCTCAAAGGTCCATGCAGAAATGAACCCTGGAGAAGATGTAGGCAGCTATGAAGGACCTGAGAGAGCAAAAGTCATCTTCCATGGCAAACAACCTGGTCAGGATGAAGGGATGTGTCTGAATGAGCCTCTCTCTTCTTAATGTAGACAAGATGGACCAAAGCAGGCCTGTGTGGAGAGCTGTTCCTTGGTGCCTATGGTGGATATTCCATTCTAACTTGTGAAAGTGTCACAGGAAGCAGGGGCAGCCTCCATCTCCTGGGACCCTTGCAAGCAACTGTTAGGACACAGTGGTTGCCAGGCAGTGACCTCATTCAGTTCCTGAAGGAAGTGACCTCACCTCACTTCCTTGGTGATGGAACTCTCTGAACTTGGGATCCAGGAAGCCAGGCACACAGAGGCAGTCCCAGTCCCAGTCGCAGTGGGCTCACTTGTTTGGATTTACCAAGGACAGAGTCAGTCTTCCTTGGTCCCTACTGATGTGAGGATGGACAAATGCCAGGAAAGCACTGAAGAGGGCCTTGCCTGAGAAAGCAGGTCGTGGCTCACCGCTGGCTCCTGACAACTTCACAGAGTTGGCCAACGAGGCCAGATCTGAGACAGGACAGGCCATTTCGGGGGAACATACTATGGCCCAGCAGTCAGACGACACTCCGGGTAGTCACAGACCTACTAGGGGGAAGGAGGTGCCTTTGTGGGTGTGGGGGTGAGTTTGTGGATTTTTCTCATGTTCTGAGAATAGGTAGGAAAGGCGGTTTGTTTGTTTGGAGTGGACTGTTTCCAGTAAGTCTTTTGACAAGGCGAGTGTTTCTAAGTTTGTGTATCTCACTGTGTCCCTGGTTGTAGACATTAGAAAAGAGAATGCATCAATGGATGTGTCCTGTCTAGTAGAAAGCTTCCCAGTATTCATCCTGCCCAATTTATGAATGGACTGCGGCTTGCCTTATGGATGGGCAACACCTACTATCTTCCTAAGTTCCTGATTTCTTCCTGCATTCTGGCCACTCTCCAGAATAGGCTCATGGTTTTGTGTCCAAGATATGTACCACCTCCAAGCTCTGTGACATGGCCATGTACTGGATAGCTGAAAGGAATGGTGAGCATCTCAGAAAGCTCAGATATCAGTGGGAACAGTAAAGTCTCAGTGGAGAAAGCCTGCTTTGGGCCTTTTGCTTACCTATTGTTCTGTTGCCCTGAATGTCAGGAAGGCCTTTGCCTCAGGGCACCCCTTTGTGAAGCCTCAAGAAAACAGTTTTCAAATGGAAATGAATGGGCATCACCTGTGGCTCTTTGCTTCATTGCTTTGCAAAGGGATGTATCTGAATCAGCCTCTTGGCCCTGTGTGAGGCTGTGGCTTAGATTGTCAGCACCTGATGGATTGAAGAAAAATCCCATGTGTGCATCCAAAGCCGAAGTGGCAAAAAAGCAGTCATTTTGGATGAAGTCTCTCGCCTTCCTCTGTAAGGTTCCTGAGCTCCATCAAGAGAGCATAGGGATCCTTTGGGTCAAATGAGTTCTTCAAAGCCCTGCAGAGGCTAGCCCATAGGTGCTTGGGTTTTCTCCTGACTCCAATTCACACAAAGAATCTATACCCCGCAGTCAGTAGGCCTCAAATTGGAAAAGCAGAGCAGTATTAAAGGCAGGCCTATTTGATCACTCCTGGTGCACAGGAAGGCTGTCCAGGCCACCCTGATATTAGGCAAATGAGGGGCAAGGGAGCTTATTGTGGACACTGTCTTGGGCTGCGCCCCTGATGGAAACCTCCAGCCAGAGGTTGTGATGAGTGTGTATATGGAAGAAGATGAGGGCCATGTGCCAGTGTTTTGGTTGGAATTGTGGTCCTTTGTGTGGCGGTTGGAAGAGATGACTGGGTCCACCTTGGCGTGAACTCTGGTGTGATTCCCCTTGGAGACTGAGTTCTGGAACTGACCTCAGAGAAGTATTGCCATGAACTGTGTTGAGCTTTTAGTAGGCCACGCATGAGAGTCACCCTTGGAAACTGAGATCTAGGCCCAGGTTGGCTTTCCACAGAGCACTGGGAATCTCAGCCAGGATATCACATGATTTTATTCTTACAGACCGGGCAGCCATCCTTGAGAGTGAAAACACACATGGACCTCACATGGTAGACCTCAATGGGCCTGGCTTCATGCGACCTTTTGGCCACTCTTTGGGAAGCCTTGTTTGTGAGAGTTCTCCAGAGCTTTCATTGAAATGAGCTTCCTCACCATTTAATGGTTCCTGAATGAATAGAAACCCACAGTGCCTCCAACTTCATCCTTGAAAAATGGCTAGATAAATGCCATGAAATTTTTAAGTTCCCATGACCAGGTGGTACTGGAGAACCTTTGGATGTCCTGTTGCTGATCAGGAGTGTACCAGACAGTGCCTTGATTGACTGGGTTTCATGAAAATGGTGTAGAACAGAGATGCCAGTAAGTTGGGGCCTGCTGAGTAGTGGGCCTAGAGAAGTGGTGTGCAGGAGTGTGATAAAACATCTGTGGTAGGGCCATGTGGATGTGACATTGGCTTCCAAATGGCTTGTGACTGACATGGAGCAGCCGGCAGACACTTATATGTAAAGGCATCTTGTTATATGGAGAGGTTTCAGGACAATGTTCAGAATCAGGTTGCTAGGGTCAAGGGGGCAAGCTCTGTGGGATAGAAAACTGGTTGGTGCCTTCTCCTGGGACCCTGACCCACCACACGTGACAGAACTCCCTCCAGCACTGTGTCCCAGTTGAACTCCTTGTATTTCATGAAGCAAATACCAAACTCCCAGTGCAGCAGCAAGAAACACCACAAAATGTAGAGGAGGACCAAGTGGCTTCACAGTCCACACGGGGAGACACTTAGCCTCCAGTGGCCACTGTGGACCTACAAAGAGAGAATTCAGCACTTCTGCCTCATGTTCATTGGAAAATCAGCAACCATGTCCTCCAGGTCACATAGATGCAGACCCAGCTTTGATGGTCTCACTACAAAGGAAGCTAAAGCTCCTGACAACAACATATATTTCAAGTGCCCAACCTCAGAGGCAGTTTCTCACGAAGTCTTTAGGCCAGCAGAGCTCCATGTTTGTGGAGTGTTTACCCTGTCCCTTACTTATGGAAACTCCTCTACCACCTCCAAGCTTGTGAACTCCTGAGCATTTTCCATTCCACATATGTATCCACAGATTTTCTAACTCTTCCCCTCGAGTTGCTTCTTCCTTGGGGCGAAGGTCATGTCAAGGCATTGTTCTGGATGAGAGTGGGAAGATTTTTGTGTAGCACGTATTTGCATACACATTGGATTCATTTCCTATTTTCCATTTGAAATACTGATTCCCTGACACTAACCCATACCCTACTAGACTCTGACTATGAATCCTAATATGATGGAGAAAAAGAACCCAAACAGAATAGAAATACAAGCAGTTCAGAGGAGGCATGGTGTATAGTTGCACTTGCCTTTTGCATTATAAAGGGTAGGTGTTATAAATCGAGTCCAATTGAATAGAAATAGTTCTCCATGTGTTCTTAAAGTTAACAAATATGTGAATTCCTGTCTCCCTTTCTCTGTAGCCTATTCAGCACATGTATTTTTACATGCACATGAAGAATCCTACCTGGTATCCCACGTATATTCTTGTGAGGTGGCTGACTTGGCAGATACAAATTGTGAGAAGAGATCACTCCTCCCAAACGCTGTTGGAACTGAAAATTCAACCTATGGGTGAGCTTCCTACTTGAACAACAGGATACAAAAATCCATGTTCAGTAAAATAAATATTTTTGGATCTGTGGATGATATATATTTCATCATGAATTTCGAATGGCATATATATTTCGAATTTTTAATGTCTGTGTGTGTGTTTTGTGTGTGTGTGTATATATAGATATATATACACACACACACACAAACTCTCTCCAGATTTTTCAAAATATGAAATATATGTGTCTTATGATACATTCCCTAAATTCATTCATGTTCATATATGTGGATTTATAATCAACTTTTCACAAGATTATTCTCAGAAATATTTATCCACCTGAAATACATATTTTTTTCCTAGTACTGAAAACTAACTTCAGTGGATGGTGCATAGAAATCCTAATCTTTCTACAGTAACTGACCCAGTTTAACATCAATGCAAGTACATTCCTATGGGACATGATGTGTATTTTGACGTTCATTTTTATTCAACACTGGTACCTTACTATTTCTTCAGCTGATGCACATCATAGGATGTATATTTCATCCTCAAGTTTAAAAATTTCTAGGCATTTGGTTCACTTTCAATCCCTTCCTGCTTCAGAACACATGTATTCCTCCATGTTTCTTGACTGGTTTGTTCATGAGACTTCTTTACAAACACATGATTTTCCATTTCCATAATCACTTTGGAAGCAAAACTCACACACCCTTCAGGGTAAACCATAACCCTAATATTGCCATTAGATGTATAACTGGTAGGAATGAATGATTGTGTATCAATATAAGATTTCCTATATACTTTCAGATATCAACTCAATCCATTATTTAAATTGGAAGCAGTTATATTATTTATTCACAGTATGGTCTATTCATGCATTATCTCTATATTCATTGACCCAGGGTACACCTATTTGTACCCCCAAATACTAATTAATACGTCTTCAACATATTGCTCCCAGCAATGGTGGAAGAAATACTCATGTCACCTGATCTACATATACATTTTATCACTGTGATATTCTGGACACAAAATGCAAAGGTCACACTTATGATTGTAGCAAAGCCTAATTGGAAAGTGAGCATGGATTACTAAAAACTTCCTTCTCCAGGTTGCCTAATGCTCTCCAATGTCAATCCTATTGGTGACTACACACTTGTTTCTTCCTAAGATTACATATTCAACCTCAACCCTGTTGAAAATGTCTAATCCTATCACTCACCTTATACTTTGCCTGATTTCCTAATGTCTCTATTGATATCTGCTTTCCTACATATTTTTCCCCAGTTCATCATTGTGACTGACTCTTCACATGTGCTGACATTTACATTCACTCTCTAACCGACACCCAATTGCTAAAGAACTTTTGGTCCAAATTTTACACTCACTCTTCTTCCTAATCCTACCGACTAGCTTCCTAATCTTACCTACTATCCCTTTTTGACTGGATGTTCTCTTCTACATTCAATGATCCAAGGTACATGGTCCTATGCCATTGTATATCAATTTATCTGAGACATCTGTGCAGAATGTAATTCAAAGCTAAGTATCCCAATCAAGGGCCCAATGCCCTTCTGGCCTTCCAATCTTACTTAGATTTCTGTTTTCATGCATATATTTCACCTATATATGATTATAAACATCTCAGGTTCCCAATACCATTCTACAACCAGCAGAATGATTCCTAACCCAAATCGAACATGTTCTTAACCCTAACCAGACACTGTTCCCTCAATCTAACTTTACAGAAGAGCAGGGAAAGAGTTGGTCTTACAATACAGGAATGGAGGGGATCTTCCACCTGCTGAGAACCTCAAAGGTCCATGCAGAAATGAACCCTGGAGAAGATGTAGGCAGCTATGAAGGACCTGAGAGAGCAAAAGTCATCTTCCATGGCAAACAACCTGGTCAGGATGAAGGGATGTGTCTGAATGAGCCTCTCTCTTCTTAATGTAGACAAGATGGACCAAAGCAGGCCTGTGTGGAGAGCTGTTCCTTGGTGCCTATGGTGGATATTCCATTCTAACTTGTGAAAGTGTCACAGGAAGCAGGGGCAGCCTCCATCTCCTGGGACCCTTGCAAGCAACTGTTAGGACACAGTGGTTGCCAGGCAGTGACCTCATTCAGTTCCTGAAGGAAGTGACCTCACCTCACTTCCTTGGTGATGGAACTCTCTGAACTTGGGATCCAGGAAGCCAGGCACCGAGAGGCAGTCCCAGTCCCAGTCCCAGTGGGCTCACTTGTTTGGATTTACCAAGGACAGAGTCAGTCTTCCTTGGTCCCTACTGATGTGAGGATGGCCAAATGCCAGGAAAGCACTGAAGAGGGCCTTGCCTGAGAAAGCAGGTCGTGGCTCACCGCTGGCTCCTGACAACTTCACAGAGTTGGCCAACGAGGCCAGATCTGAGACAGGACAGGCCATTTCGGGGGAACATACTATGGCCCAGCAGTCAGACGACACTCCGGGTAGTCACAGACCTACTAGGGGGAAGGAGGTGCCTTTGTGGGTGTGGGGGTGAGTTTGTGGATTTTTCTCATGTTCTGAGAATAGGTAGGAAAGGCGGTTTGTTTGTTTGGAGTGGACTGTTTCCAGTAAGTCTTTTGACAAGGCGAGTGTTTCTAAGTTTGTGTATCTCACTGTGTCCCTGGTTGTAGACATTAGAAAAGAGAATGCATCAATGGATGTGTCCTGTCTAGTAGAAAGCTTCCCAGTATTCATACTGCCCAATTTATGAATGGACTGCAGCTTGCCTTATGGATGGGCTACACCTACTATCTTCCTAAGTTCCTGATTTCTTCCTGCATTCTGGCCACTCTCCAGAATAGGCTCATGGTTTTGTGTCCAAGATATGTACCACCTCCAAGCTCTGTGACATGGCCATGTACTGGATAGCTGAAAGGAATGGTGAGCATCTCAGAAAGCTCAGATATCAGTGGGAACAGTAAAGTCTCAGTGGAGAAAGCCTGCTTTGGGCCTTTTGCTTACCTATTGTTCTGTTGCCCTGAATGTCAGGAAGGCCTTTGCCTCAGGGCACCCCTTTGTGAAGCCTCAAGAAAACAGTTTTCAAATGGAAATGAATGGGCATCACCTGTGGCTCTTTGCTTCATTGCTTTGCAAAGGGATGTATCTGAATCAGCCTCTTGGCCCTGTGTGAGGCTGTGGCTTAGATTGTCAGCACCTGATGGATTGAAGAAAGATCCCATGTGTGCATCCAAAGCCGAAATGGCAAAAAAGCAGTCATTTTGGATGAAGTCTCTCGCCTTCCTCTGTAAGGTTCCTGACCTCCATCAAGAGAGCATAGGGATCCTTTGGGTCAAATGAGTTCTTCAAAGCCCTGCAGAGGCTAGCCCATAGGTGCTTGGGTTTTCTCCTGACTCCAATTCACACAAAGAATCTATACCCCGCAGTCAGTAGGCCTCAAATTGGAGAAGCAGAGCAGTATTAAAGGCAGGCCTATTTGATCACTCCTGGTGCACAGGAAGGCTGTCCAGGCCACCCTGATATTAGGCAAATGAGGGGCAAGGGAGCTTATTGTGGACACTGTCTTGGGCTGCGCCCCTGATGGAAACCTCCAGCCAGAGGTTGTGATGAGTGTGTATATGGAAGAAGATGAGGGCCATGTGGCAGTGTTTTGGTTGGAATTGTGGTCCTTTGTGTGGCGGTTGGAAGAGATGACTGGGTCCACCTTGGCGTGAACTCTGGTGTGATTCCCCTTGGAGACTGAGTTCTGGAACTGACCTCAGAGAAGTATTGCCATGAACTGTGTTGAGCTTTTAGTAGGCCACGCATGAGGGTCGCCCTTGGAAACTGAGATCTAGGCCCAGGTTGGCTTTCCACAGAGCACTGGGAATCTCAGCCAGGATATCACATGATTTTATTCTTACAGACCGGGCAGCCATCCTTGAGAGTCAAAACACACATGGACCTAACATGGTAGACCTCAATGGGCCTGGCTTCATGCGACCTTTTGGCCACTCTTTGGGAAGCCTTGTTTGTGAGAGTTCTCCAGAGCTTTCATTGAAATGAGCTTCCTCACCATTTAATGGTTCCTGAATGAATGGAAACCCACAGTGCCTCCAACTTCATCCTTGAAAAAATGGCTAGATAAATGCCATGAAATTTTTAAGTTCCCATGACCAGGTGGCACTGGAGAACCTTTGGATGTCCTGTTGCTGATCAGGAGTGTACCAGACAGTGCCTTGATTGACTGGGTTTCATGAAAATGGTGTAGAACAGAGATGCCAGTAAGTTGGGGCCTGCTGAGTAGTGGGCCTAGAGAAGTGGTGTGCAGGAGTGTGATAAAACATCTGTGGTAGGGCCATGTGGATGTGACATTGGCTTCCACATGGCTTGTGACTGACATGGTGCAGCCGGCAGACACTTATATGTAAAGGCATCTTGTTATATGGAGAGGTTTCAGGACAATGTTCAGAATCAGGTTGCTAGGGTCAAGGGGGCAAGCTCTGTGGGATAGAAAACTGGTTGGTGCCTTCTCCTGGGACCCTGACCCACCACACGTGACAGAACTCCCTCCAGCACTGTGTCCCAGTTGAACTCCTTGTATTTCATGAAGCAAATACCAAACTCCCAGTGCAGCAGCAAGAAACACCACGAAAAGTAGAGGAGGACCAAATGGCTTCACAGTCCACACGGGGAGACACTTAGCCTCCAGTGGCCACTGTCGACCTACAAAGAGAGAATTCAGCACTTCTGCCTCATGTTCATTGGAAAATCAGCAACCATGTCCTCCAGGTCACATAGATGCAGACCCAGCTTTGATGGTCTCACTACAAAGGAAGCTAAAGCTCCTGACAACAACATATATTTCAAGTGCCCAACCTCAGAGGCAGTTTCTCACGAAGTCTTTAGGCCAGCAGAGCTCCATGTTTGTGGAGTGTTTACCCTGTCCCTTACTTATGGAAACTCCTCTACCACCTCCAAGCTTGTGAACTCCTGGGCATTTTCCATTCCACATATGTATCCACAGATTTTCTAACTCTTCCCCTCGAGTTGCTTCTTCCTTGGGGCGAAGGTCATGTCAAGGCATTGTTCTGGATGAGAGTGGGAAGATTTTTGTGTAGCACGTATTTGCATACACATTGGATTCATTTCCTATTTTCCATTGGAAATACTGATTCCCTGACACTAACCCATACCCTACTAGACTCTGACTATCAATCCTAATATGATGGAGAAAAAGAACCCAAACAGAATAGAAATACAAGCAGTTCAGAGGAGGCATGGTGTATAGTTGCACTTGCCTTTTGCATTATAAAGGGTAGGTGTTATAAATCGAGTCCAATTGAATAGAAATAGTTCTCCATGTGTTCTTAAAGTTAACAAATATGTGAATTCCTGTCTCCCTTTCTCTGTAGCCTATTCAGCACATGTATTTTTACATGCACATGAAGAATCCTACCTGGTATCCCATGTATATTCTTGTGAGGTGGCTGACTTGGCAGATACAAATTGTGAGAAGAGATCACTCCTCCCAAACGCTGTTGGAACTGAAAATTCAACCTATGGGTGAGCTTCCTACTTGAACAACAGGATACAAAAATCCATGTTCAGTAAAATAAATATTTTTGGATCTGTGGATGATATATATTTCATCATGAATTTCGAATGGCATATATATTTCGAATTTTTAATGTCTGTGTGTGTGTTTTGTGTGTGTGTGTATATATAGATATATATACACACACAAACACACAAACTCTCTCCAGATTTTTCAAAATATGAAATATATGTGTCTTATGATACATTCCCTAAATTCATTCATGTTCATATATGTGGATTTATAATCAACTTTTCACAAGATTATTCTCAGAAATATTTATCCACCTGAAATACATATTTTTTTCCTAGTACTGAAAACTAACTTCAGTGGATGGTGCATAGAAATCCTAATCTTTCTACAGTAACTGACCCAGTTTAACATCAATGCAAGTACATTCCTATGGGACATGATGTGTATTTTGACATTCATTTTTATTCAACACTGGTATCTTACTATTTCTTCAGCTGATGCACATCATAGGATGTATATTTCATCCTCAAGTTTAAAAATTTCTAGGCATTTGGTTCACTTTCAATCCCTTCCTGCTTCAGAACACATGTATTCCTCCATGTTTCTTGACTGGTTTGTTCATGAGACTTCTTTCCAAACACATGATTTTCCATTTCCATAATCACTTTGGAAGCAAAACTCACACACCCTTCAGGGTAAACCATAACCCTAATATTGCCATTAGATGTATAACTGGTAGGAATGAATGATTGTGTATCAATATAAGATTTCCTATATACTTTCAGATATCAACTCAATCCATTATTTAAATTGGAAGCAGTTATGTTATTTATTCACAGTATGGTCTATTCATGCATTATCTCTATATTCATAGACCCAGGGTACACCTATTTGTACCCCCAAATACTAATTAATACGTCTTCAACATATTGCTCCCAGCAATGGTGGAAGAAATACTCATGTCACCTGATCTACATATACATTTTATCACTGTCATATTCTGGACACAAAATGCAAAGGTCACACTTATGATTGTAGCAAAGCCTAATTGGAAAGTGAGCATGGATTACTAAAAACTTCCTTCTCCAGGTTGCCTAATGCTCTCCAATGTCAATCCTATTGGTGACTACACACTTGTTTCTTCCTAAGATTACATATTCAACCTCAACCCTGTTGAAAATGTCTAATCCTATCACTCACCTTATACTTTGCCTGATTTCCTAATGTCTCTATTGATATCTGCTTTCCTACATATTTTTCCCCAGTTCATCATTGTGACTGACTCTTCACATGTGCTGACATTTACATTCACTCTCTAACCGACACCCAATTGCTAAAGAACTTTTGGTCCAAATTTTACACTCACTCTTCTTCCTAATCCTACCGACTAGCTTCCTAATCTTACCTACTATCCCTTTTTGACTGGATGTTCTCTTCTACATTCAATGATCCAAGGTACATGGTCCTATGCCATTGTATATCAATTTATCTGAGACATCTGTGCAGAATGTAATTCAAAGCTAAGTATCCCAATCAAGGGCCCAATGCCCTTCTGGCCTTCAAATCTTACTTAGATTTCTGTTTTCATGCATATATTTCACCTATATATGATTATAAATATCGCAGGTTCCCAATACCATTCTACAACCAGCAGAATGATTCCTAACCCAAATCGAACATGTTCTTAATCCTAACCAGACACTGTTCCCTCAATCTAACTTTACAGAAGAGCAGGGAAAGAGTTGGTCTTACAATACAGGAATGGAGGGGATCTTCCACCTGCTGAGAACCTCAAAGGTCCATGCAGAAATGAACCCTGGAGAAGATGTAGGCAGCTATGAAGGACCTGAGAGAGCAAAAGTCATCTTCCATGGCAAACAACCTGGTCAGGATGAAGGGATGTGTCTGAATGAGCCTCTCTCTTCTTAATGTAGACAAGATGGACCAAACCAGGCCTGTTTGGAGAGCTGTTCCTTGGTGCCTATGGTGGATATTCCATTCTAACTTGTGAAAGTGTCACAGGAAGCAGGGGCAGCCTCCATCTCCTGGGAGCCTTGCAAGCAACTGTTAGGACACAGTGGTTGCCAGGCAGTGACCTCATTCAGTTCCTGAAGGAAGTGACCTCACCTCACTTCCTTGGTGATGGAACTCTCTGAACTTGGGATCCAGGAAGCCAGGCACCCAGAGGCAGTCCCAGTCCCAGTCCCAGTGGGCTCACTTGTTTGGATTTACCAAGGACAGAGTCAGTCTTCCTTGGTCCCTACTGATGTGAGGATGGCCAAATGCCAGGAAAGCACTGAAGAGGGCCTTGCCTGAGAAAGCAGGTCGTGGCTCACCGCTGGCTCCTGACAACTTCACAGAGTTGGCCAAGGAGGCCAGATCTGAGACAGGACAGGCCATTTCGGGGCAACATAGTATGGCCCAGCAGTCAGACGACACTCCAGGTAGTCACAGACCTACTAGGGGGAAGGAGGTGCCTTTGTGGGTGTGGGGGTGAGTTTGTGGATTTTTCTCATGTTCTGAAAATAGGTAGGAAAGGCGGTTTGTTTGTTTGGAGTGGACTGTTTCCAGTATGTCTTTTGACAAGGCGAGTGTTTCTAAGTTTGTGTATCTCACTGTGTCCCTGGTTGTAGACATTAGAAAAGAGAATGCATCAATGGATGTGTCCTGTCTAGTAGAAAGCTTCCCAGTATTCATCCTGCCCAATTTATGAATGGACTGCGGCTTGCCTTATGGATGGGCAACACCTACTATCTTCCTAAGTTCCTGATTTCTTCCTGCATTCTGGCCACTCTCCAGAATAGGCTCATGGTTTTGTGTCCAAGATATGTACCACCTCCAAGCTCTGTGACATGGCCATGTACTGGATAGCTGAAAGGAATGGTGAGCATCTCAGAAAGCTCAGATATCAGTGGGAACAGTAAAGTCTCAGTGGAGAAAGCCTGCTTTGGGCCTTTTGCTTACCTATTGTTCTGTTGCCCTGAATGTCAGGAAGGCCTTTGCCTCAGGGCACCCCTTTGTGAAGCCTCAAGAAAACAGTTTTCAAATGGAAATGAATGGGCATCACCTGTGGCTCTTTGCTTCATTGCTTTGCAAAGGGATGTATCTGAATCAGCCTCTTGGCCCTGTGTGAGGCTGTGGCTTAGATTGTCAGCACCTGATGGATTGAAGAAAGATCCCATGTGTGCATCCAAAGCCGAAATGGCAAAAAAGCAGTCATTTTGGATGTCTCTCGCCTTCCTCTGTAAGGTTCCTGAGCTCCATCAAGAGAGCATAGGGATCCTTTGGGTCAAATGAGTTCTTCAAAGCCCTGCAGAGGCTAGCCCATAGGTGCTCGGGTTTTCTCCTGACTCCAATTCACACAAAGAATCTATACCCCGCAGTCAGTAGGCCTCAAATTGGAGAAGCAGAGCAGTATTAAAGGCAGGCCTATTTGATCACTCCTGGTGCACAGGAAGGCTGTCCAGGCCACCCTGATATTAGGCAAATGAGGGGCAAGGGAGCTTATTGTGGACACTGTCTTGGGCTGCGCCCCTGATGGAAACCTCCAGCCAGAGGTTGTGATGAGTGTGTATATGGAAGAAGATGAGGGCCATGTGGCAGTGTTTTGGTTGGACTTGTGGTCCTTTGTGTGGCGGTTGGAAGAGATGACTGGGTCCACCTTGGCGTGAACTCTGGTGTGATTCCCCTTGGAGACTGAGTTCTGGAACTGACCTCAGAGAAGTATTGCCATGAACTGTGTTGAGCTTTTAGTAGGCCACGCATGAGAGTCACCCTTGGAAACTGAGATCTAGTCCCAGGTTGGCTTTCCACAGAGCACTGGGAATCTCAGCCAGGATATCACATGATTTTATTCTTACAGACCGGGCAGCCATCCTTGAGAGTCAAAACACACATGGACCTCACATGGTAGACCTCAATGGGCCTGGCTTCATGCGACCTTTTGGCCACTCTTTGGGAAGCCTTGTTTGTGAGAGTTCTCCAGAGCTTTCATTGAAATGAGCTTCCTCACCATTTAATGGTTCCTGAATGAATGGAAACCCACAGTGCCTCCAACTTCATCCTTGAAAAAATGGCTAGATAAATGCCATGAAACTTTTAAGTTCCCATGACCAGGTGGCACTGGAGAACCTTTGGATGTCCTGTTGCTGATCAGGAGTGTACCAGACAGTGCCTTGATTGACTGGGTTTCATGAAAATGGTGTAGAACAGAGATGCCAGTAAGTTGGGGCCTGCTGAGTAGTGGGCCTAGAGAAGTGGTGTGCAGGAGTGTGATAAAACATCTGTGGTAGGGCCATGTGGATGTGACATTGGCTTCCAAATGGCTTGTGACTGACATGGAGCAGCCGGCAGACACTTATATGTAAAGGCATCTTGTTATATGGAGAGGTTTCAGGACAATGTTCAGAATCAGGTTGCTAGGGTCAAGGGGGCAAGCTCTGTGGGATAGAAAACTGGTTGGTGCCTTCTCCTGGGACCCTGACCCACCACACGTGACAGAACTCCCTCCAGCACTGTGTCCCAGTTGAACTCCTTGTATTTCATGAAGCAAATACCAAACTCCCAGTGCAGCAGCAAGAAACACCACGAAAAGTAGAGGAGGACCAAATGGCTTCACAGTCCACATGGGGAGACACTTAGCCTCCAGTGGCCACTGTGGACCTACAAAGAGAGAATTCAGCACTTCTGCCTCATGTTCATTGGAAAATCAGCAACCATGTCCTCCAGGTCACATAGATGCAGACCCAGCTTTGATGGTCTCACTACAAAGGAAGCTAAAGCTCCTGACAACAACATATATTTCAAGTGCCCAACCTCAGAGGCAGTTTCTCACGAAGTCTTTAGGCCAGCAGAGCTCCATGTTTGTGGAGTGTTTACCCTGTCCCTTACTTATGGAAACTCCTCTACCACCTCCAAGCTTGTGAACTCCTGAGCATTTTCCATTCCACATATGTATCCACAGATTTTCTAACTCTTCCCCTCGAGTTGCTTCTTCCTTGGGGCGAAGGTCATGTCAAGGCATTGTTCTGGATGAGAGTGGGAAGATTTTTGTGTAGCACGTATTTGCATACACATTGGATTCATTTCCTATTTTCCATTTGAAATACTGATTCCCTGACACTAACCCATACCCTACTAGACTCTGACTATGAATCCTAATATGATGGAGAAAAAGAACCCAAACAGAAAAGAAATACAAGCAGTTCAGAGGAGGCATGGTGTATAGTTGCACTTGCCTTTTGCATTATAAAGGGTAGGTGTTATAAATCGAGTCCAATTGAATAGAAATAGTTCTCCATGTGTTCTTAAAGTTAACAAATATGTGAATTCCTGTCTCCCTTTCTCTGTAGCCTATTCAGCACATGTATTTTTACATGCACATGAAGAATCCTACCTGGTATCCCACGTATATTCTTGTGAGGTGGCTGACTTGGCAGATACAAATTGTGAGAAGAGATCACTCCTCCCAAACGCTGTTGGAACTGAAAATTCAACCTATGGGTGAGCTTCCTACTTGAACAACAGGATACAAAAATCCATGTTCAGTAAAATAAATATTTTTGGATCTGTGGATGATATATATTTCATCATGAATTTCGAATGGCATATATATTTCGAATTTTTAATGTCTGTGTGTGTGTTTTGTGTGTGTGTGTATATATAGATATACACACACACACACACACACACAAACTCTCTCCAGATTTTTCAAAATATGAAATATATGTGTCTTATGATACATTCCCTAAATTCATTCATGTTCATATATGTGGATTTATAATCAACTTTTCACAAGATTATTCTCAGAAATATTTATCCACCAGAAATACATATTTTTTTCCTAGTACTGAAAACTAACTTCAGTGGATGGTGCATAGAAATCCTAATCTTTCTACAGTAACTGACCCAGTTTAACATCAATGCAAGTACATTCCTATGGGACATGATGTGTATTTTGACATTCATTTTTATTCAACACGGGTATCTTACTATTTCTTCAGCTGATGCACATCATAGGATGTATATTTCATCCTCAAGTTTAAAAATTTCTAGGCATTTGGTTCACTTTCAATCCCTTCCTGCTTCAGAACACATGTATTCCTCCATGTTTCTTGACTGGTTTGTTCATGAGACTTCTTTCCAAACACATGATTTTCCATTTCCATAATCACTTTGGAAGCAAAACTCACACACCCTTCAGGGTAAACCATAACCCTAATATTGCCATTAGATGTATAACTGGTAGGAATGAATGATTGTGTATCAATATAAGATTTCCTATATACTTTCAGATATCAACTCAATCCATTATTTAAATTGGAAGCAATTATATTATTTATTCACAGTATGGTCTATTCATGCATTATCTCTATATTCATAGACCCAGGGTACACCTATTTGTACCCCTAAATACTAATTAATACGTCTTCAACATATTACTCCCAGCAATGGTGGAAGAAATACTCATGTCACCTGATCTACATATACATTTTATCACTGTGATATTCTGGACACAAAATGCAAAGGTCACACTTATGATTGTAGCAAAGCCTAATTGGAAAGTGAGCATGGATTACTAAAAACTTCCTTCTCCAGGTTGCCTAATGCTCTCCAATGTCAATCCTATTGGTGACTACACACTTGTTTCTTCCTAAGATTACATATTCAACCTCAACCCTGTTGAAAATGTCTAATCCTCTCACTCACCTTATACTTTGCCTGATTTCCTAATTTCTCTATTGATATCTGCTTTCCTACATATTTTCCCCAGTTCATCATTGTGACTGACTCTTCACATGTGCTGACATTTACATTCACTCTCTAACCGACATCCAATTGCTAAACAACTTTTGGTCCAAATTTTACACTCACTCTTCTTCCTAATCCTACCGACTAGCTTCCTAATCTTACCTACTATCCCTTTTTGACTGGATGTTCTCTTCTACATTCAATGATCCAAGGTACATGGTCCTATGCCATTGTATATCAATTTATCTGAGACATCTGTGCAGAATGTAATTCAAAGCTAAGTATCCCAATCAAGGGCCCAATGCCCTTCTGGCCTTCAAATCTTACTTAGATTTCTGTTTTCATGCATATATTTCACCTATATATGATTATAAATATCGCAGGTTCCCAATACCATTCTACAACCAGCAGAATGATTCCTAACCCAAATCGAACATGTTCTTAATCCTAACCAGACACTGTTCCCTCAATCTAACTTTACAGAAGAGCAGGGAAAGAGTTGGTCTTACAATACAGGAATGGAGGGTATCTTCCACCTGCTGAGAACCTCAAAGGTCCATGCAGAAATGAACCCTGGAGAAGATGTAGGCAGCTATGAAGGACCTGAGAGAGCAAAAGTCATCTTCCATGGCAAACAACCTGGTCAGGATGAAGGGATGTGTCTGAATGAGCCTCTCTCTTCTTAATGTAGACAAGATGGACCAAACCAGGCCTGTTTGGAGAGCTGTTCCTTGGTGCCTATGGTGGATATTCCATTCTAACTTGTGAAAGTGTCACAGGAAGCAGGGGCAGCCTCCATCTCCTGGGAGCCTTGCAAGCAACTGTTAGGACACAGTGGTTGCCAGGCAGTGACCTCATTCAGTTCCTGAAGGAAGTGACCTCACCTCACTTCCTTGGTGATGGAACTCTCTGAACTTGGGATCCAGGAAGCCAGGCACCCAGAGGCAGTCCCAGTCCCAGTCCCAGTGGGCTCACTTGTTTGGATTTACCAAGGACAGAGTCAGTCTTCCTTGGTCCCTACTGATGTGAGGATGGCCAAATGCCAGGAAAGCACTGAAGAGGGCCTTGCCTGAGAAAGCAGGTCGTGGCTCACCGCTGGCTCCTGACAACTTCACAGAGTTGGCCAAGGAGGCCAGATCTGAGACAGGACAGGCCATTTCGGGGCAACATAGTATGGCCCAGCAGTCAGACGACACTCCAGGTAGTCACAGACCTACTAGGGGGAAGGAGGTGCCTTTGTGGGTGTGGGGGTGAGTTTGTGGATTTTTCTCATGTTCTGAAAATAGGTAGGAAAGGCGGTTTGTTTGTTTGGAGTGGACTGTTTCCAGTATGTCTTTTGACAAGGCGAGTGTTTCTAAGTTTGTGTATCTCACTGTGTCCCTGGTTGTAGACATTAGAAAAGAGAATGCATCAATGGATGTGTCCTGTCTAGTAGAAAGCTTCCCAGTATTCATCCTGCCCAATTTATGAATGGACTGCGGCTTGCCTTATGGATGGGCAACACCTACTATCTTCCTAAGTTCCTGATTTCTTCCTGCATTCTGGCCACTCTCCAGAATAGGCTCATGGTTTTGTGTCCAAGATATGTACCACCTCCAAGCTCTGTGACATGGCCATGTACTGGATAGCTGAAAGGAATGGTGAGCATCTCAGAAAGCTCAGATATCAGTGGGAACAGTAAAGTCTCAGTGGAGAAAGCCTGCTTTGGGCCTTTTGCTTACCTATTGTTCTGTTGCCCTGAATGTCAGGAAGGCCTTTGCCTCAGGGCACCCCTTTGTGAAGCCTCAAGAAAACAGTTTTCAAATGGAAATGAATGGGCATCACCTGTGGCTCTTTGCTTCATTGCTTTGCAAAGGGATGTATCTGAATCAGCCTCTTGGCCCTGTGTGAGGCTGTGGCTTAGATTGTCAGCACCTGATGGATTGAAGAAAGATCCCATGTGTGCATCCAAAGCCGAAATGGCAAAAAAGCAGTCATTTTGGATGTCTCTCGCCTTCCTCTGTAAGGTTCCTGAGCTCCATCAAGAGAGCATAGGGATCCTTTGGGTCAAATGAGTTCTTCAAAGCCCTGCAGAGGCTAGCCCATAGGTGCTCGGGTTTTCTCCTGACTCCAATTCACACAAAGAATCTATACCCCGCAGTCAGTAGGCCTCAAATTGGAGAAGCAGAGCAGTATTAAAGGCAGGCCTATTTGATCACTCCTGGTGCACAGGAAGGCTGTCCAGGCCACCCTGATATTAGGCAAATGAGGGGCAAGGGAGCTTATTGTGGACACTGTCTTGGGCTGCGCCCCTGATGGAAACCTCCAGCCAGAGGTTGTGATGAGTGTGTATATGGAAGAAGATGAGGGCCATGTGGCAGTGTTTTGGTTGGACTTGTGGTCCTTTGTGTGGCGGTTGGAAGAGATGACTGGGTCCACCTTGGCGTGAACTCTGGTGTGATTCCCCTTGGAGACTGAGTTCTGGAACTGACCTCAGAGAAGTATTGCCATGAACTGTGTTGAGCTTTTAGTAGGCCACGCATGAGAGTCACCCTTGGAAACTGAGATCTAGTCCCAGGTTGGCTTTCCACAGAGCACTGGGAATCTCAGCCAGGATATCACATGATTTTATTCTTACAGACCGGGCAGCCATCCTTGAGAGTCAAAACACACATGGACCTCACATGGTAGACCTCAATGGGCCTGGCTTCATGCGACCTTTTGGCCACTCTTTGGGAAGCCTTGTTTGTGAGAGTTCTCCAGAGCTTTCATTGAAATGAGCTTCCTCACCATTTAATGGTTCCTGAATGAATGGAAACCCACAGTGCCTCCAACTTCATCCTTGAAAAAATGGCTAGATAAATGCCATGAAACTTTTAAGTTCCCATGACCAGGTGGCACTGGAGAACCTTTGGATGTCCTGTTGCTGATCAGGAGTGTACCAGACAGTGCCTTGATTGACTGGGTTTCATGAAAATGGTGTAGAACAGAGATGCCAGTAAGTTGGGGCCTGCTGAGTAGTGGGCCTAGAGAAGTGGTGTGCAGGAGTATGATAAAACATCTGTGGTAGGGCCATGTGGATGTGACATTGGCTTCCAAATGGCTTGTGACTGACATGGAGCAGCCGGCAGACACTTATATGTAAAGGCATCTTGTTATATGGAGAGGTTTCAGGACAATGTTCAGAATCAGGTTGCTAGGGTCAAGGGGGCAAGCTCTGTGGGATAGAAAACTGGTTGGTGCCTTCTCCTGGGACCCTGACCCACCACACGTGACAGAACTCCCTCCAGCACTGTGTCCCAGTTGAACTCCTTGTATTTCATGAAGCAAATACCAAACTCCCAGTGCAGCAGCAAGAAACACCACGAAAAGTAGAGGAGGACCAAATGGCTTCACAGTCCACATGGGGAGACACTTAGCCTCCAGTGGCCACTGTGGACCTACAAAGAGAGAATTCAGCACTTCTGCCTCATGTTCATTGGAAAATCAGCAACCATGTCCTCCAGGTCACATAGATGCAGACCCAGCTTTGATGGTCTCACTACAAAGGAAGCTAAAGCTCCTGACAACAACATATATTTCAAGTGCCCAACCTCAGAGGCAGTTTCTCACGAAGTCTTTAGGCCAGCAGAGCTCCATGTTTGTGGAGTGTTTACCCTGTCCCTTACTTATGGAAACTCCTCTACCACCTCCAAGCTTGTGAACTCCTGAGCATTTTCCATTCCACATATGTATCCACAGATTTTCTAACTCTTCCCCTCGAGTTGCTTCTTCCTTGGGGCGAAGGTCATGTCAAGGCATTGTTCTGGATGAGAGTGGGAAGATTTTTGTGTAGCACGTATTTGCATACACATTGGATTCATGTCCTATTTTCCATTGGAAATACTGATTCCCTGACACTAACCCATACCCTACTAGACTCTGACTATGAATCCTAATATGATGGAGAAAAAGAACCCAAACAGAAAAGAAATACAAGCAGTTCAGAGGAGGCATGGTGTATAGTTGCACTTGCCTTTTGCATTATAAAGGGTAGGTGTTATAAATCCAGTCCAATTGAATAGAAATAGTTCTCCATGTGTTCTTAAAGTTAACAAATATGTGAATTCCTGTCTCCCTTTCTCTGTAGCCTATTCAGCACATGTATTTTTACATGCACATGAAGAATCCTACCTGGTATCCCACGTATATTCTTGTGAGGTGGCTGACTTGGCAGATACAAATTGTGAGAAGAGATCACTCCTCCCAAACGCTGTTGGAACTGAAAATTCAAACTATGGGTGAGCTTCCTACTTGAACAACAGGATACAAAAATCCATGTTCAGTAAAATAAATATTTTTGGATCTGTGGATGATATATATTTCATCATGAATTTCGAATGGCATATATATTTCGAATTTTTAATGTCTGTGTGTGTGTTTTTTGTGTGTGTGTATATATGGATATAAATACACATACACACACAAACTCTCTCCAGATTTTTCAAAATATGAAATATATGTGTCTTATGATACATTCCCTAAATTCATTCATGTTCATATATGTGGATTTATAATCAACTTTTCACAAGATTATTCTCAGAAATATTTATCCACCTGAAATACATATTTTTTTCCTAGTACTGAAAACTAACTTCAGTGGATGGTGCATAGAAATCCTAATCTTTCTACAGTAACTGACCCAGTTTAACATCAATGCAAGTACATTCCTATGGGACATGATGTGTATTTTGACATTCATTTTTATTCAACACTGGTACCTTACTATTTCTTCAGCTGATGCACATCATAGGATGTATATTTCATCCTCAAGTTTAAAAATTTCTAGGCATTTGGTTCACTTTCAATCCCTTCCTGCTTCAGAACACATGTATTCCTCCATGTTTCTTGACTGGTTTGTTCATGAGACTTCTTTCCAAACACATGATTTTCCATTTCCATAATCACTTTGGAAGCAAAACTCACACACCCTTCAGGGTAAACCATAACACTAATATTGCCATTAGATGTATAACTGGTAGGAATGAATGATTGTGTATCAATATAAGATTTCCTATATACTTTCAGATATCAACTCAATCCATTATTTAAATTGGAAGCAGTTATATTATTTATTCACAGTATGGTCTATTCATGCATTATCTCTATATTCATTGACCCAGGGTACACCTATTTGTACCCCCAAATACTAATTAATATGTCTTCAACATATTGCTCCCAGCAATGGTGGAAGAAATACTCATGTCACCTGATCTACATATACATTTTATCACTGTCATATTCTGGACACAAAATGCAAAGGTCACACTTATGATTGTAGCAAAGCCTAATTGGAAAGTGAGCATGGATTACTAAAAACTTCCTTCTCCAGGTTGCCTAATGCTCTCCAATGTCAATCCTATTGGTGACTACACACTTGTTTCTTCCTAAGATTACATATTCAACCTCAACCCTGTTGAAAATGTCTAATCCTATCACTCACCTTATACTTTGCCTGATTTCCTAATGTCTCTATTGATATCTGCTTTCCTACATATTTTTCCCCAGTTCATCATTGTGACTGACTCTTCACATGTGCTGACATTTACATTCACTCTCTAACCGACACCCAATTGCTAAAGAACTTTTGGTCCAAATTTTACACTCACTCTTCTTCCTAATCCTACCGACTAGCTTCCTAATCTTACCTACTATCCCTTTTTGACTGGATGTTCTCTTCTACATTCAATGATCCAAGGTACATGGTCCTATGCCATTGTATATCAATTTATCTGAGACATCTGTGCAGAATGTAATTCAAAGCTAAGTATCCCAATCAAGGGCCCAATGCCCTTCTGGCCTTCAAATCTTAGATTTCTGTTTTCATGCATATATTTCACCTATATATGATTATAAACATCTCAGGTTCCCAATACCATTCTACAACCAGCAGAATGATTCCTAACCCAAATCGAACATGTTCTTAACCCTAACCAGACACTGTTCCCTCAATCTAACTTTACAGAAGAGCAGGGAAAGAGTTGGTCTTACAATACAGGAATGGAGGGGATCTTCCACCTGCTGAGAACCTCAAAGGTCCATGCAGAAATGAACCCTGGAGAAGATGTAGGCAGCTATGAAGGACCTGAGAGAGCAAAAGTCATCTTCCATGGCAAACAACCTGGTCAGGATGAAGGGATGTGTCTGAATGAGCCTCTCTCTTCTTAATGTAGACAAGATGGACCAAAGCAGGCCTGTGTGGAGAGCTGTTCCTTGGTGCCTATGGTGGATATTCCATTCTAACTTGTGAAAGTGTCACAGGAAGCAGGGGCAGCCTCCATCTCCTGGGACCCTTGCAAGCAACTGTTAGGACACAGTGGTTGCCAGGCAGTGACCTCATTCAGTTCCTGAAGGAAGTGACCTCACCTCACTTCCTTGGTGATGGAACTCTCTGAACTTGGGATCCAGGAAGCCAGGCACACAGAGGCAGTCCCAGTCCCAGTCGCAGTGGGCTCACTTGTTTGGATTTACCAAGGACAGAGTCAGTCTTCCTTGGTCCCTACTGATGTGAGGATGGACAAATGCCAGGAAAGCACTGAAGAGGGCCTTGCCTGAGAAAGCAGGTCGTGGCTCACCGCTGGCTCCTGACAACTTCACAGAGTTGGCCAACGAGGCCAGATCTGAGACAGGACAGGCCATTTCGGGGGAACATACTATGGCCCAGCAGTCAGACGACACTCCGGGTAGTCACAGACCTACTAGGGGGAAGGAGGTGCCTTTGTGGGTGTGGGGGTGAGTTTGTGGATTTTTCTCATGTTCTGAGAATAGGTAGGAAAGGCGGTTTGTTTGTTTGGAGTGGACTGTTTCCAGTAAGTCTTTTGACAAGGCGAGTGTTTCTAAGTTTGTGTATCTCACTGTGTCCCTGGTTGTAGACATTAGAAAAGAGAATGCATCAATGGATGTGTCCTGTCTAGTAGAAAGCTTCCCAGTATTCATCCTGCCCAATTTATGAATGGACTGCGGCTTGCCTTATGGATGGGCAACACCTACTATCTTCCTAAGTTCCTGATTTCTTCCTGCATTCTGGCCACTCTCCAGAATAGGCTCATGGTTTTGTGTCCAAGATATGTACCACCTCCAAGCTCTGTGACATGGCCATGTACTGGATAGCTGAAAGGAATGGTGAGCATCTCAGAAAGCTCAGATATCAGTGGGAACAGTAAAGTCTCAGTGGAGAAAGCCTGCTTTGGGCCTTTTGCTTACCTATTGTTCTGTTGCCCTGAATGTCAGGAAGGCCTTTGCCTCAGGGCACCCCTTTGTGAAGCCTCAAGAAAACAGTTTTCAAATGGAAATGAATGGGCATCACCTGTGGCTCTTTGCTTCATTGCTTTGCAAAGGGATGTATCTGAATCAGCCTCTTGGCCCTGTGTGAGGCTGTGGCTTAGATTGTCAGCACCTGATGGATTGAAGAAAAATCCCATGTGTGCATCCAAAGCCGAAGTGGCAAAAAAGCAGTCATTTTGGATGAAGTCTCTCGCCTTCCTCTGTAAGGTTCCTGACCTCCATCAAGAGAGCATAGGGATCCTTTGGGTCAAATGAGTTCTTCAAAGCCCTGCAGAGGCTAGCCCATAGGTGCTTGGGTTTTCTCCTGACTCCAATTCACACAAAGAATCTATACCCCGCAGTCAGTAGGCCTCAAATTGGAAAAGCAGAGCAGTATTAAAGGCAGGCCTATTTGATCACTCCTGGTGCACAGGAAGGCTGTCCAGGCCACCCTGATATTAGGCAAATGAGGGGCAAGGGAGCTTATTGTGGACACTGTCTTGGGCTGCGCCCCTGATGGAAACCTCCAGCCAGAGGTTGTGATGAGTGTGTATATGGAAGAAGATGAGGGCCATGTGCCAGTGTTTTGGTTGGAATTGTGGTCCTTTGTGTGGCGGTTGGAAGAGATGACTGGGTCCACCTTGGCGTGAACTCTGGTGTGATTCCCCTTGGAGACTGAGTTCTGGAACTGACCTCAGAGAAGTATTGCCATGAACTGTGTTGAGCTTTTAGTAGGCCACGCATGAGAGTCACCCTTGGAAACTGAGATCTAGGCCCAGGTTGGCTTTCCACAGAGCACTGGGAATCTCAGCCAGGATATCACATGATTTTATTCTTACAGACCGGGCAGCCATCCTTGAGAGTGAAAACACACATGGACCTCACATGGTAGACCTCAATGGGCCTGGCTTCATGCGACCTTTTGGCCACTCTTTGGGAAGCCTTGTTTGTGAGAGTTCTCCAGAGCTTTCATTGAAATGAGCTTCCTCACCATTTAATGGTTCCTGAATGAATAGAAACCCACAGTGCCTCCAACTTCATCCTTGAAAAATGGCTAGATAAATGCCATGAAATTTTTAAGTTCCCATGACCAGGTGGTACTGGAGAACCTTTGGATGTCCTGTTGCTGATCAGGAGTGTACCAGACAGTGCCTTGATTGACTGGGTTTCATGAAAATGGTGTAGAACAGAGATGCCAGTAAGTTGGGGCCTGCTGAGTAGTGGGCCTAGAGAAGTGGTGTGCAGGAGTGTGATAAAACATCTGTGGTAGGGCCATGTGGATGTGACATTGGCTTCCAAATGGCTTGTGACTGACATGGAGCAGCCGGCAGACACTTATATGTAAAGGCATCTTGTTATATGGAGAGGTTTCAGGACAATGTTCAGAATCAGGTTGCTAGGGTCAAGGGGGCAAGCTCTGTGGGATAGAAAACTGGTTGGTGCCTTCTCCTGGGACCCTGACCCACCACACGTGACAGAACTCCCTCCAGCACTGTGTCCCAGTTGAACTCCTTGTATTTCATGAAGCAAATACCAAACTCCCAGTGCAGCAGCAAGAAACACCACAAAATGTAGAGGAGGACCAAGTGGCTTCACAGTCCACACGGGGAGACACTTAGCCTCCAGTGGCCACTGTGGACCTACAAAGAGAGAATTCAGCACTTCTGCCTCATGTTCATTGGAAAATCAGCAACCATGTCCTCCAGGTCACATAGATGCAGACCCAGCTTTGATGGTCTCACTACAAAGGAAGCTAAAGCTCCTGACAACAACATATATTTCAAGTGCCCAACCTCAGAGGCAGTTTCTCACGAAGTCTTTAGGCCAGCAGAGCTCCATGTTTGTGGAGTGTTTACCCTGTCCCTTACTTATGGAAACTCCTCTACCACCTCCAAGCTTGTGAACTCCTGAGCATTTTCCATTCCACATATGTATCCACAGATTTTCTAACTCTTCCCCTCGAGTTGCTTCTTCCTTGGGGCGAAGGTCATGTCAAGGCATTGTTCTGGATGAGAGTGGGAAGATTTTTGTGTAGCACGTATTTGCATACACATTGGATTCATTTCCTATTTTCCATTTGAAATACTGATTCCCTGACACTAACCCATACCCTACTAGACTCTGACTATGAATCCTAATATGATGGAGAAAAAGAACCCAAACAGAATAGAAATACAAGCAGTTCAGAGGAGGCATGGTGTATAGTTGCACTTGCCTTTTGCATTATAAAGGGTAGGTGTTATAAATCGAGTCCAATTGAATAGAAATAGTTCTCCATGTGTTCTTAAAGTTAACAAATATGTGAATTCCTGTCTCCCTTTCTCTGTAGCCTATTCAGCACATGTATTTTTACATGCACATGAAGAATCCTACCTGGTATCCCACGTATATTCTTGTGAGGTGGCTGACTTGGCAGATACAAATTGTGAGAAGAGATCACTCCTCCCAAACGCTGTTGGAACTGAAAATTCAACCTATGGGTGAGCTTCCTACTTGAACAACAGGATACAAAAATCCATGTTCAGTAAAATAAATATTTTTGGATCTGTGGATGATATATATTTCATCATGAATTTCGAATGGCATATATATTTCGAATTTTTAATGTCTGTGTGTGTGTTTTGTGTGTGTGTGTATATATAGATATATATACACACACACACACAAACTCTCTCCAGATTTTTCAAAATATGAAATATATGTGTCTTATGATACATTCCCTAAATTCATTCATGTTCATATATGTGGATTTATAATCAACTTTTCACAAGATTATTCTCAGAAATATTTATCCACCTGAAATACATATTTTTTTCCTAGTACTGAAAACTAACTTCAGTGGATGGTGCATAGAAATCCTAATCTTTCTACAGTAACTGACCCAGTTTAACATCAATGCAAGTACATTCCTATGGGACATGATGTGTATTTTGACGTTCATTTTTATTCAACACTGGTACCTTACTATTTCTTCAGCTGATGCACATCATAGGATGTATATTTCATCCTCAAGTTTAAAAATTTCTAGGCATTTGGTTCACTTTCAATCCCTTCCTGCTTCAGAACACATGTATTCCTCCATGTTTCTTGACTGGTTTGTTCATGAGACTTCTTTACAAACACATGATTTTCCATTTCCATAATCACTTTGGAAGCAAAACTCACACACCCTTCAGGGTAAACCATAACCCTAATATTGCCATTAGATGTATAACTGGTAGGAATGAATGATTGTGTATCAATATAAGATTTCCTATATACTTTCAGATATCAACTCAATCCATTATTTAAATTGGAAGCAGTTATATTATTTATTCACAGTATGGTCTATTCATGCATTATCTCTATATTCATTGACCCAGGGTACACCTATTTGTACCCCCAAATACTAATTAATACGTCTTCAACATATTGCTCCCAGCAATGGTGGAAGAAATACTCATGTCACCTGATCTACATATACATTTTATCACTGTCATATTCTGGACACAAAATGCAAAGGTCACACTTATGATTGTAGCAAAGCCTAATTGGAAAGTGAGCATGGATTACTAAAAACTTCCTTCTCCAGGTTGCCTAATGCTCTCCAATGTCAATCCTATTGGTGACTACACACTTGTTTCTTCCTAAGATTACATATTCAACCTCAACCCTGTTGAAAATGTCTAATCCTATCACTCACCTTATACTTTGCCTGATTTCCTAATGTCTCTATTGATATCTGCTTTCCTACATATTTTTCCCCAGTTCATCATTGTGACTGACTCTTCACATGTGCTGACATTTACATTCACTCTCTAACCGACACCCAATTGCTAAAGAACTTTTGGTCCAAATTTTACACTCACTCTTCTTCCTAATCCTACCGACTAGCTTCCTAATCTTACCTACTATCCCTTTTTGACTGGATGTTCTCTTCTACATTCAATGATCCAAGGTACATGGTCCTATGCCATTGTATATCAATTTATCTGAGACATCTGTGCAGAATGTAATTCAAAGCTAAGTATCCCAATCAAGGGCCCAATGCCCTTCTGGCCTTCCAATCTTACTTAGATTTCTGTTTTCATGCATATATTTCACCTATATATGATTATAAACATCTCAGGTTCCCAATACCATTCTACAACCAGCAGAATGATTCCTAACCCAAATCGAACATGTTCTTAACCCTAACCAGACACTGTTCCCTCAATCTAACTTTACAGAAGAGCAGGGAAAGAGTTGGTCTTACAATACAGGAATGGAGGGGATCTTCCACCTGCTGAGAACCTCAAAGGTCCATGCAGAAATGAACCCTGGAGAAGATGTAGGCAGCTATGAAGGACCTGAGAGAGCAAAAGTCATCTTCCATGGCAAACAACCTGGTCAGGATGAAGGGATGTGTCTGAATGAGCCTCTCTCTTCTTAATGTAGACAAGATGGACCAAAGCAGGCCTGTGTGGAGAGCTGTTCCTTGGTGCCTATGGTGGATATTCCATTCTAACTTGTGAAAGTGTCACAGGAAGCAGGGGCAGCCTCCATCTCCTGGGACCCTTGCAAGCAACTGTTAGGACACAGTGGTTGCCAGGCAGTGACCTCATTCAGTTCCTGAAGGAAGTGACCTCACCTCACTTCCTTGGTGATGGAACTCTCTGAACTTGGGATCCAGGAAGCCAGGCACCGAGAGGCAGTCCCAGTCCCAGTCCCAGTGGGCTCACTTGTTTGGATTTACCAAGGACAGAGTCAGTCTTCCTTGGTCCCTACTGATGTGAGGATGGCCAAATGCCAGGAAAGCACTGAAGAGGGCCTTGCCTGAGAAAGCAGGTCGTGGCTCACCGCTGGCTCCTGACAACTTCACAGAGTTGGCCAACGAGGCCAGATCTGAGACAGGACAGGCCATTTCGGGGGAACATACTATGGCCCAGCAGTCAGATGACACTCCGGGTAGTCACAGACCTACTAGGGGGAAGGAGGTGCCTTTGTGGGTGTGGGGGTGAGTTTGTGGATTTTTCTCATGTTCTGAGAATAGGTAGGAAAGGCGGTTTGTTTGTTTGGAGTGGACTGTTTCCAGTAAGTCTTTTGACAAGGCGAGTGTTTCTAAGTTTGTGTATCTCACTGTGTCCCTGGTTGTAGACATTAGAAAAGAGAATGCATCAATGGATGTGTCCTGTCTAGTAGAAAGCTTCCCAGTATTCATACTGCCCAATTTATGAATGGACTGCAGCTTGCCTTATGGATGGGCTACACCTACTATCTTCCTAAGTTCCTGATTTCTTCCTGCATTCTGGCCACTCTCCAGAATAGGCTCATGGTTTTGTGTCCAAGATATGTACCACCTCCAAGCTCTGTGACATGGCCATGTACTGGATAGCTGAAAGGAATGGTGAGCATCTCAGAAAGCTCAGATATCAGTGGGAACAGTAAAGTCTCAGTGGAGAAAGCCTGCTTTGGGCCTTTTGCTTACCTATTGTTCTGTTGCCCTGAATGTCAGGAAGGCCTTTGCCTCAGGGCACCCCTTTGTGAAGCCTCAAGAAAACAGTTTTCAAATGGAAATGAATGGGCATCACCTGTGGCTCTTTGCTTCATTGCTTTGCAAAGGGATGTATCTGAATCAGCCTCTTGGCCCTGTGTGAGGCTGTGGCTTAGATTGTCAGCACCTGATGGATTGAAGAAAGATCCCATGTGTGCATCCAAAGCCGAAATGGCAAAAAAGCAGTCATTTTGGATGAAGTCTCTCGCCTTCCTCTGTAAGGTTCCTGACCTCCATCAAGAGAGCATAGGGATCCTTTGGGTCAAATGAGTTCTTCAAAGCCCTGCAGAGGCTAGCCCATAGGTGCTTGGGTTTTCTCCTGACTCCAATTCACACAAAGAATCTATACCCCGCAGTCAGTAGGCCTCAAATTGGAGAAGCAGAGCAGTATTAAAGGCAGGCCTATTTGATCACTCCTGGTGCACAGGAAGGCTGTCCAGGCCACCCTGATATTAGGCAAATGAGGGGCAAGGGAGCTTATTGTGGACACTGTCTTGGGCTGCGCCCCTGATGGAAACCTCCAGCCAGAGGTTGTGATGAGTGTGTATATGGAAGAAGATGAGGGCCATGTGGCAGTGTTTTGGTTGGAATTGTGGTCCTTTGTGTGGCGGTTGGAAGAGATGACTGGGTCCACCTTGGCGTGAACTCTGGTGTGATTCCCCTTGGAGACTGAGTTCTGGAACTGACCTCAGAGAAGTATTGCCATGAACTGTGTTGAGCTTTTAGTAGGCCACGCATGAGGGTCGCCCTTGGAAACTGAGATCTAGGCCCAGGTTGGCTTTCCACAGAGCACTGGGAATCTCAGCCAGGATATCACATGATTTTATTCTTACAGACCGGGCAGCCATCCTTGAGAGTCAAAACACACATGGACCTAACATGGTAGACCTCAATGGGCCTGGCTTCATGCGACCTTTTGGCCACTCTTTGGGAAGCCTTGTTTGTGAGAGTTCTCCAGAGCTTTCATTGAAATGAGCTTCCTCACCATTTAATGGTTCCTGAATGAATGGAAACCCACAGTGCCTCCAACTTCATCCTTGAAAAAATGGCTAGATAAATGCCATGAAATTTTTAAGTTCCCATGACCAGGTGGCACTGGAGAACCTTTGGATGTCCTGTTGCTGATCAGGAGTGTACCAGACAGTGCCTTGATTGACTGGGTTTCATGAAAATGGTGTAGAACAGAGATGCCAGTAAGTTGGGGCCTGCTGAGTAGTGGGCCTAGAGAAGTGGTGTGCAGGAGTGTGATAAAACATCTGTGGTAGGGCCATGTGGATGTGACATTGGCTTCCACATGGCTTGTGACTGACATGGTGCAGCCGGCAGACACTTATATGTAAAGGCATCTTGTTATATGGAGAGGTTTCAGGACAATGTTCAGAATCAGGTTGCTAGGGTCAAGGGGGCAAGCTCTGTGGGATAGAAAACTGGTTGGTGCCTTCTCCTGGGACCCTGACCCACCACACGTGACAGAACTCCCTCCAGCACTGTGTCCCAGTTGAACTCCTTGTATTTCATGAAGCAAATACCAAACTCCCAGTGCAGCAGCAAGAAACACCACGAAAAGTAGAGGAGGACCAAATGGCTTCACAGTCCACACGGGGAGACACTTAGCCTCCAGTGGCCACTGTCGACCTACAAAGAGAGAATTCAGCACTTCTGCCTCATGTTCATTGGAAAATCAGCAACCATGTCCTCCAGGTCACATAGATGCAGACCCAGCTTTGATGGTCTCACTACAAAGGAAGCTAAAGCTCCTGACAACAACATATATTTCAAGTGCCCAACCTCAGAGGCAGTTTCTCACGAAGTCTTTAGGCCAGCAGAGCTCCATGTTTGTGGAGTGTTTACCCTGTCCCTTACTTATGGAAACTCCTCTACCACCTCCAAGCTTGTGAACTCCTGGGCATTTTCCATTCCACATATGTATCCACAGATTTTCTAACTCTTCCCCTCGAGTTGCTTCTTCCTTGGGGCGAAGGTCATGTCAAGGCATTGTTCTGGATGAGAGTGGGAAGATTTTTGTGTAGCACGTATTTGCATACACATTGGATTCATTTCCTATTTTCCATTGGAAATACTGATTCCCTGACACTAACCCATACCCTACTAGACTCTGACTATCAATCCTAATATGATGGAGAAAAAGAACCCAAACAGAATAGAAATACAAGCAGTTCAGAGGAGGCATGGTGTATAGTTGCACTTGCCTTTTGCATTATAAAGGGTAGGTGTTATAAATCGAGTCCAATTGAATAGAAATAGTTCTCCATGTGTTCTTAAAGTTAACAAATATGTAAATTCCTGTCTCTCTTTCTCTGTAGCCTATTCAGCACATGTATTTTTAGATGCACATGAAGAATCCTACCTGGTATCCCACGTATATTCTTGTGAGGTGGCTGACTTGGCAGATACAAATTGTGAGAAGAGATCACTCCTCCCAAACGCTGTTGGAACTGAAAATTCAAACTATGGGTGAGCTTCCTACTTGAACAACAGGATACAAAAATCCATGTTCAGTAAAATAAATATTTTTGGATCTGTGGATGATATATATTTCATCATGAATTTCGAATGGCATATATATTTCGAATTTTTAATGTCTGTGTGTGTGTGTTTTGTGTGTGTGTGTATATATGGATATAAATACACATACACACACAAACTCTCTCCAGATTTTTCAAAATATGAAATATATGTGTCTTATGATACATTCCCTAAATTCATTCATGTTCATATATGTGGATTTATAATCAACTTTTCACAAGATTATTCTCAGAAATATTTATCCACCTGAAATACATATTTTTTTCCTAGTACTGAAAACTAACTTCAGTGGATGGTGCATAGAAATCCTAATCTTTCTACACTAACTGACCCAGTTTAACATCAATGCAAGTACATTCCTATGGGACATGATGTGTATTTTGACATTCATTTTTATTCAACACTGGTACCTTACTATTTCTTCAGCTGATGCACATCATAGGATGTATATTTCATCCTCAAGTTTAAAAATTTCTAGGCATTTGGTTCACTTTCAATCCCTTCCTGCTTCAGAACACATGTATTCCTCCATGTTTCTTGACTGGTTTGTTCATGAGACTTCTTTCCAAACACATGATTTTCCATTTCCATAATCACTTTGGAAGCAAAACTCACACACCCTTCAGGGTCAACCATAACCCTAATATTGCCATTAGATGTATAACTGGTAGGAATGAATGATTGTGTATCAATATAAGATTTCCTATATACTTTCAGATATCAACTCAATCCATTATTTAAATTGGAAGCAGTTATATTATTTATTCACAGTATGGTCTATTCATGCATTATCTCTATATTCATTGACCCAGGGTACACCTATTTGTACCCCCAAATACTAATTAATACGTCTTCAACATATTGCTCCCAGCAATGGTGGAAGAAATACTCATGTCACCTGATCTACATATACATTTTATCACTGTCATATTCTGGACACAAAATGCAAAGGTCACACTTATGATTGTAGCAAAGCCTAATTGGAAAGTGAGCATGGATTACTAAAAACTTCCTTCTCCAGGTTGCCTAATGCTCTCCAATGTCAATCCTATTGGTGACTACACACTTGTTTCTTCCTAAGATTACATATTCAACCTCAACCCTGTTGAAAATGTCTAATCCTATCACTCACCTTATACTTTGCCTGATTTCCTAATGTCTCTATTGATATCTGCTTTCCTACATATTTTTCCCCAGTTCATCATTGTGACTGACTCTTCACATGTGCTGACATTTACATTCACTCTCTAACCGACACCCAATTGCTAAAGAACTTTTGGTCCAAATTTTACACTCACTCTTCTTCCAAATCCTACTGACTAGCTTCCTAATCTTACCTACTATCCCTTTTTGACTGGATGTTCTCTTCTACATTCAATCATCCAAGGTACATGGTCCTATGCCATTGTATATCAATTTATCTGAGACATCTGTGCAGAATGTAATTCAAAGCTAAGTATCCCAATCAAGGGCCCAATGCCCTTCTGGCCTTCAAATCTTACTTAGATTTCTGTTTTCATGCATATATTTCACCTATATATGATTATAAACATCTCAGGTTCCCAATACCATTCTACAACCAGCAGAATGATTCCTAACCCAAATCGAACATGTTCTTAACCCTAACCAGACACTGTTCCCTCAATCTAACTTTACAGAAGAGCAGGGAAAGAGTTGGTCTTACAATACAGGAATGGAGGGGATCTTCCACCTGCTGAGAACCTCAAAGGTCCATGCAGAAATGAACCCTGGAGAAGATGTAGGCAGCTATGAAGGACCTGAGAGAGCAAAAGTCATCTTCCATGGCAAACAACCTGGTCAGGATGAAGGGATGTGTCTGAATGAGCCTCTCTCTTCTTAATGTAGACAAGATGGACCAAACCAGGCCTGCGTGGAGAGCTGGTCCTTGGTGCCTATGGTTGATATTCCATTCTAACTTGTGAAAGTGTCACAGGAAGCAGGGGCAGCCTCCATCTCCTGGGACCCTTGCAAGCAACTGTTAGGACACTGTGGTTGCCAGGCAGTGACCTCATTCAGTTCCTGAAGGAAGTGACCTCACCTCACTTCCTTGGTGATGGAACTCTCTGAACTTGGGATCCAGGAAGCCAGACACCCAGAGGCAGTCCCAGTCCCAGTCCCAGTGGGCTCACTTGTTTGGATTTACCAAGGACAGAGTCAGTCTTCCTTGGTCCCTACTGATGTGAGGATGGCCAAATGCCAGGAAAGCACTGAAGAGGGCCTTGCCTGAGAAAGCAGGTCGTGGCTCACCGCTGGCTCCTGACAACTTCACAGAGTTGGCCAACGAGGCCAGATCTGAGACAGGACAGGCCATTTCGGGGGAACATACTATGGCCCAGCAGTCAGACGACACTCCGGGTAGTCACAGACCTACTAGGGGGAAGGAGGTGCCTTTGTGGGTGTGGGGGTGAGTTTGTGGATTTTTCTCATGTTCTGAGAATAGGTAGGAAAGGCGGTTTGTTTGTTTGGAGTGGACTGTTTCCAGTAAGTCTTTTGACAAGGCGAGTGTTTCTAAGTTTGTGTATCTCACTGTGTCCCTGGTTGTAGACATTAGAAAAGAGAATGCATCAATGGATGTGTCCTGTCTAGTAGAAAGCTTCCCAGTATTCATCCTGCCCAATTTATGAATGGACTGCAGCTTGCCTTATGGATGGGCAACACCTACTATCTTCCTAAGTTCCTGATTTCTTCCTGCATTCTGGCCACTCTCCAGAATAGGCTCATGGTTTTGTGTCCAAGATATGTACCACCTCCAAGCTCTGTGACATGGCCATGTACTGGATAGCTGAAAGGAATGGTGAGCATCTCAGAAAGCTCAGATATCAGTGGGAACAGTAAAGTCTCAGTGGAGAAAGCCTGCTTTGGGCCTTTTGCTTACCTATTGTTCTGTTGCCCTGAATGTCAGGAAGGCCTTTGCCTCAGGGCACCCCTTTGTGAAGCCTCAAGAAAACAGTTTTCAAATGGAAATGAATGGGCATCACCTGTGGCTCTTTGCTTCATTGCTTTGCAAAGGGATGTATCTGAATCAGCCTCTTGGCCCTGTGTGAGGCTGTGGCTTAGATTGTCAGCACCTGATGGATTGAAGAAAGATCCCATGTGTGCATCCAAAGCCGAAATGGCAAAAAAGCAGTCATTTTGGATGAAGTCTCTCGCCTTCCTCTGTAAGGTTCCTGAGCTCCATCAAGAGAGCATAGGGATCCTTTGGGTCAAATGAGTTCTTCAAAGCCCTGCAGAGGCTAGCCCATAGGTGCTTGGATTTTCTCCTGACTCCAATTGACACAAAGAATCTATACCCCGCAGTCAGTAGGCCTCAAATTGGAGAAGCAGAGCAGTATTAAAGCAGGCCTATTTGATCACTCCTGGTGCACAGGAAGGCTGTCCAGGCCACCCTGATATTAGGCAAATGAGGGGCAAGGGAGCTTATTGTGGACTCTGTCTTGGGCTGCGCCCCTGATGGAAACCTCCAGCCAGAGGTTGTGATGAGTGTGTATATGGAAGAAGATGAGGGCCATGTGGCAGTGTTTTGGTTGGAATTGTGGTCCTTTGTGTGGCGGTTGGAAGAGATGACTGGGTCCACCTTGGCGTGAACTCTGGTGTGATTCCCCTTGGAGACTGAGTTCTGGAACTGACCTCAGAGAAGTATTGCCATGAACTGTGTTGAGCTTTTAGTAGGCCACGCATGAGAGTCACCCTTGGAAACTGAGATCTAGGCCCAGGTTGGCTTTCCATAGAGCACTGGGAATCTCAGCCAGGATATCACATGATTTTATTCTTACAGACCTGGCAGCCATCATTGAGAGTCAAAACACACATGGACCTCACATCGTAGACCTCAATGGGCCTGGCTTCATGCGACCTTTTGGCCACTCTTTGGGAAGCCTTGTTTGTGAGAGTTCTCCAGAGCTTTCATTGAAATGAGCTTCCTCACCATTTAATGGTTCCTGAATGAATGGAAACCCACAGTGCCTCCAACTTCATCCTTGAAAAATGGCTAGATAAATGCCATGAAATTTTTAAGTTCCCATGACCAGGTGGCACTGGAGAACCTTTGGATGTCCTGTTGCTGATCAGGAGTGTACCAGACAGTGCCTTGATTGACTGGGTTTCATGAAAATGGTGTAGAACAGAGATGCCAGTAAGTTGGGGCCTGCTGAGTAGTGGGCCTAGAGAAGTGGTGTGCAGGAGTGTGATAAAACATCTGTGGTAGGGCCATGTGGATGTGACATTGGCTTCCAAATGGCTTGTGACTGACATGGTGCAGCCGGCAGACACTTATATGTAAAGGCATCTTGTTATATGGAGAGGTTTCAGGACAATGTTCAGAATCAGGTTGCTAGGGTCAAGGGGGCAAGCTCTGTGGAATAGAAAACTGGTTGGTGCCTTCTCCTGGGACCCTGACCCACCACACGTGACAGAACTCCCTCCAGCACTGTGTCCCAGTTGAACTCCTTGTATTTCATGAAGCAAATACCAAACTCCCAGTGCAGCAGCAAGAAACACCACGAAAAGTAGAGGAGGACCAAATGGCTTCACAGTCCACACGGGGAGACACTTAGCCTCTAGTGGCCACTGTGGACCTACAAAGAGAGAATTCAGCACTTCTGCCTCATGTTCATTGGAAAATCAGCAACCATGTCCTCCAGGTCACATAGATGCAGACCCAGCTTTGATGGTCTCACTACAAAGGAAGCTAAAGCTCCTGACAACAACATATATTTCAAGTGCCCAACCTCAGAGGCAGTTTCTCACGAAGTCTTTAGGCCAGCAGAGCTCCATGTTTGTGGAGTGTTTACCCTGTCCCTTACTTATGGAAACTCCTCTACCACCTCCAAGCTTGTGAACTCCTGAGCATTTTCCATTCCACATATGTATCCACAGATTTTCTAACTATTCCCCTCGAGTTGCTTCTTCCTTGGGGCGAAGGTCATGTCAAGGCATTGTTCTGGATGAGAGTGGGAAGATTTTTGTGTAGCACGTATTTGCATACACATTGGATTCATGTCCTATTTTCCATTGGAAATACTGATTCCCTGACACTAACCCATACCCTACTAGACTCTGACTATGAATCCTAATATGATGGAGAAAAAGAACCCAAACAGAAAAGAAATACAAGCAGTTCAGAGGAGGCATGGTGTATAGTTGCACTTGCCTTTTGCATTATAAAGGGTAGGTGTTATAAATGGAGTCCAATTGAATAGAAATATTTCTCCATGTGTTCTTAAAGTTAACAAATATGTGAATTCCTGTCTCCCTTTCTCTGTAGCCTATTCAGCACATGTATTTTTACATGCACATGAAGAATTCTACCTGGTATCCCACGTATATTCTTGTGAGGTGGCTGACTTGGCAGATACAAATTGTGAGAAGAGATCACTCCTCCCAAACGCTGTTGGAACTGAAAATTCAACCTATGGGTGAGCTTCCTACTTGAACAACAGGATACAAAAATCCATGTTCAGTAAAATAAATATTTTTGGATCTGTGGATGATATATATTTCACCATGAATTTCGAATGGCATATATATTTCGAATTTTTAATGTCTGTGTGTGTGTTTTGTGTGTGTGTGTATATATAGATATATATACACACACACACACAAACTCTCTCCAGATTTTTCAAAATATGAAATATATGTGTCTTATGATACATTCCCTAAATTCATTCATGTTCATATATGTGGATTTATAATCAACTTTTCACAAGATTATTCTCAGAAATATTTATCCACCTGAAATACATATTTTTTTCCTAGTACTGAAAACTAACTTCAGTGGATGGTGCATAGAAATCCTAATCTTTCTACAGTAACTGACCCAGTTTAACATCAATGCAAGTACATTCCTATGGGACATGATGTGTATTTTGACGTTCATTTTTATTCAACACTGGTACCTTACTATTTCTTCAGCTGATGCACATCATAGGATGTATATTTCATCCTCAAGTTTAAAAATTTCTAGGCATTTGGTTCACTTTCAATCCCTTCCTGCTTCAGAACACATGTATTCCTCCATGTTTCTTGACTGGTTTGTTCATGAGACTTCTTTCCAAACACATGATTTTCCATTTCCATAATCACTTTGGAAGCAAAACTCACACACCCTTCAGGGTAAACCATAACCCTAATATTGCCATTAGATGTATAACTGGTAGGAATGAATGATTGTGTATCAATATAAGATTTCCTATATACTTTCAGATATCAACTCAATCCATTATTTAAATTGCAAGCAGTTATATTATTTATTCACAGTATGGTCTATTCATGCATTATCTCTATATTCATTGACCCAGGGTACACCTATTTGTACCCCCAAATACTAATTAATACGTCTTCAACATATTGCTCCCAGCAATGGTGGAAGAAATACTCATGTCACCTGATCTACATATACATTTTATCACTGTCATATTCTGGACACAAAATGCAAAGGTCACACTTATGATTGTAGCAAAGCCTAATTGGAAAGTGAGCATGGATTACTAAAAACTTCCTTCTCCAGGTTGCCTAATGCTCTCCAATGTCAATCCTATTGGTGACTACACACTTGTTTCTTCCTAAGATTACATATTCAACCTCAACCCTGTTGAAAATGTCTAATCCTATCACTCACCTTATACTTTGCCTGATTTCCTAATGTCTCTATTGATATCTGCTTTCCTACATATTTTTCCCCAGTTCATCATTGTGACTGACTCTTCACATGTGCTGACATTTACATTCACTCTCTAACCGACACCCAATTGATAAAGAACTTTTGGTCCAAATTTTACACTCACTCTTCTTCCTAAACCTACCGACTAGCTTCCTAATCTTACCTACTATCCCTTTTTGACTGGATGTTCTCTTCTACATTCAATCATCCAAGGTACAAAGTCCTATGCCATTGTATATCCATTTATCTGAGACATCTGTGCAGAATGTAATTCAAAGCTAAGTATCCCAATCAAGGGCCCAATGCCCTTCTGGCCTTCAAATCTTACTTAGATTTCTGTTTTCATACATATATTTCACCTACATATGATTATAAATATCGCAGGTTCCCCATACCATTCTACAACTAGCAGAATGATTCCTAATTCAAATCCAAAATGTTCTTAACCCTAAACAGACACTGTTCCCTCAATCTAACTTTACAGAAGAGCAGGGACAGAGTTGGTCTTACAATACAGGAATGGAGGGGATCTTCCACCTGCTGAGAACCTCAAAGGTCCATGCAGAAATGAACCCTGGAGAAGATGTAGGCAGCTATGAAGGACCTGCGAGAGCAAAAGTCATCTTCCATGGCAAACAACCTGGTCAGGATGAAGGGATGTGTCTAAATGAGCCTCTCTCTTCTTAATGTAGACAAGATGGACCAAACCAGGCCTGCGTGGAGAGCTGTTCCTTGGTGCCTATGGTTGATATTCCATTCTAACTTGTGAAAGTGTCACAGGAAGCAGGGGCAGCCTCCATCTCCTGGGAGCCTTGCAAGCAACTGTTAGGACACAGTGGTTGCCAGGCAGTGACCTCATTCAGTTCCTGAAGGAAGTGACCTCACCTCACTTCCTTGGTGATGGAACTCTCTGAACTTGGGATCCAGGAAGCCAGGCACCCAGAGGCAGTCCCAGTCCCAGTCCCAGTGGGCTCACTTGTTTGGATTTACCAAGGACAGAGTCAGTCTTCCTTGGTCCCTACTGATGTGAGGATGGCCAAATGCCAGGAAAGCACTGAAGAGGGCCTTGCCTGAGAAAGCAGGTCGTGGCTCACCGCTGGCTCCTGACAACTTCACAGAGTTGGCCAAGGAGGCCAGATCTGAGACAGGACAGGCCATTTCGGGGCAACATAGTATGGCCCAGCAGTCAGACGACACTCCGGGTAGTCACAGACCTACTAGGGGGAAGGAGGTGCCTTTGTGGGTGTGGGGGTGAGTTTGTGGATTTTTCTCATGTTCTGAGAATAGGTAGGAAAGGCGGTTTGTTTGTTTGGAGTGGACTGTTTCCAGTAAGTCTTTTGACAAGGCGAGTGTTTCTAAGTTTGTGTATCTCACTGTGTCCCTGGTTGTAGACATTAGAAAAGAGAATGCATCAATGGATGTGTCCTGTCTAGTAGAAAGCTTCCCAGTATTCATCCTGCCCAATTTATGAATGGACTGCGGCTTGCCTTATGGATGGGCAACACCTACTATCTTCCTAAGTTCCTGTTTTCTTCCTGCATTCTGGCCACTCTCCAGAATAGGCTCATGGTTTTATGTCCAAGATATGTACCACCTCCAAGCTCTGTGACATGGCCATGTACTGGATAGCTGAAAGGAATGGTGAGCATCTCAGAAAACTCAGATATCAGTGGGAACAGTAAAGTCTCAGTGGAGAAAGCCTGCTTTGGGCCTTTTGCTTACCTATTGTTCTGTTGCCCTGAATGTCAGGAAGGCCTTTGCCTCAGGGCACCCCTTTGTGAAGCCTCAAGAAAACAGTTTTCAAATGGAAATGAATGGGCATCACCTGTGGCTCTTTGCTTCATTGCTTTGCAAAGGGATGTGTCTGAATCAGCCTCTTGGCCCTGTGTGAGGCTGTGGCTTAGATTGTCAGCACCTGATGGATTGAAGAAAGATCCCATGTGTGCATCCAAAGCTGAAATGGCAAAAAAGCAGTCATTTTGGATGAAGTCTCTCGCCTTCCTCTGTAAGGTTCCTGACCTCCATCAAGAGAGCATAGGGATCCTTTGGGTCAAATGAGTTCTTCAAAGCCCTGCAGAGGCTAGACAATAGGTGCTTGGGTTTTCTCCTGACTCCAATTGACACAAAGAATCTATACCCCGCAGTCAGTAGGCCTCAAATTGGAGAAGCAGAGCAGTATTAAAGGCAGGCCTATTTGATCACTCCTGGTGCACAGGAAGGCTGTCCAGGCCACCCTGATATTAGGCAAATGAGGGGCAAGGGAGCTTATTGTGGACACTGTCTTGGGCTGCGCCCCTGATGGAAACCTCCAGCCAGAGGTTGTGATGAGTGTGTATATGGAAGAAGATGAGGGCCATGTGGCAGTGTTTTGGTTGGAATTGTGGTCCTTTGTGTGGCGGTTGGAAGAGATGACTGGGTCCACCTTGGCGTGAACTCTGGTGTGATTCCCCTTGGAGACTGAGTTCTGGAACTGACCTCAGAGAAGTATTGCCATGAACTGTGTTGAGCTTTTAGTAGGCCACGCATGAGAGTCACCCTTGGAAACTGAGATCTAGGCCCAGGTTGGCTTTCCACAGAGCACTGAGAATCTCAGCCAGGATATCACATGATTTTATTCTTACAGACCTGGCAGCCATCGTTGAGAGTCAAAACACACATGGACCTCACATGGTAGACCTCAATGGGCCTGGCTTCATGCGACCTTTTGGCCACTCTTTGGGAAGCCTTGTTTGTGAGAGTTCTCCAGAGCTTTCATTGAAATGAGCTTCCTCACCATTTAATGGTTCCTGAATGAATGGAAACCCACAGTGCCTCCAACTTCATCCTTGAAAAATGGCTAGATAAATGCCATGAAATTTTTAAGTTCCCATGACCAGGTGGCACTGGAGAACCTTTGGATGTCCTGTTGCTGATCAGGAGTGTACCAGACAGTGCCTTGATTGACTGGGTTTCATGAAAATGGTGTAGAACAGAGATGCCAGTAAGTTGGGGCCTGCTGAGTAGTGGGCCTAGAGAAGTGGTGTGCAGGAGTGTGATAAAACATCTGTGGTAGGGCCATGTGGATGTGACATTGGCTTCCAAATGGCTTGTGACTGACATGGAGCAGCCGGCAGACACTTATATGTAAAGGCATCTTGTTATATGGAGAGGTTTCAGGACAATGTTCAGAATCAGGTTGCTAGGGTCAAGGGGGCAAGCTCTGTGGGATAGAAAACTGGTTGGTGCCTTCTCCTGGGAACCTGACCCACCACACGTGACAGAACTCCCTCCAGCACTGTGTCCCAGTTGAACTCCTTGTATTTCATGAAGCAAATACCAAACTCCCAGTGCAGCAGCAAGAAACACCACGAAAAGTAGAGGAGGACCAAATGGCTTCACAGTCCACACGGGGAGACACTTAGCCTCCAGTGGCCACTGTGGACCTACAAAGAGAGAATTCAGCACTTCTGCCTCATGTTCATTGGAAAATCAGCAACCATGTCCTCCAGGTCACATAGATGCAGACCCAGCTTTGATGGTCTCACTACAAAGGAAGCTAAAGCTCCTGACAACAACATATATTTCAAGTGCCCAACCTCAGAGGCAGTTTCTCACGAAGTCTTTAGGCCAGCAGAGCTCCATGTTTGTGGAGTGTTTACCCTGTCCCTTACTTATGGAAACTCCTCTACCACCTCCAAGCTTGTGAACTCCTGAGCATTTTCCATTCCACATATGTATCCACAGATTTTCTAACTCTTCCCCTCGAGTTGCTTCTTCCTTGGGGCGAAGGTCATGTCAAGGCATTGTTCTGGATGAGAGTGGGAAGATTTTTGTGTAGCACGTATTTGCATACACATTGGATTCATGTCCTATTTTCCATTGGAAATACTGATTCCCTGACACTAACCCATACCCTACTAGACTCTGACTATCAATCCTAATATGATGGAGAAAAAGAACCCAAACAGAATAGAAATACAAGCAGTTCAGAGGAGGCATGGTGTATAGTTGCACTTGCCTTTTGCATTATAAAGGGTAGGTGTTATAAATCCAGTCCAATTGAATAGAAATAGTTCTCCATGTGTTCTTAAAGTTAACAAATATGTGAATTCCTGTCTCCCTTTCTCTGTAGCCTATTCAGCACATGTATTTTTACATGCACATGAAGAATTCTACCTGGTATCCCAGGTATATTCTTGTGAGGTGGCTGACTTGGCAGATACAAATTGTGAGAAGAGATCACTCCTCCCAAACGCTGTTGGAACTGAAAATTCAACCTATGGGTGAGCTTCCTACTTGAACAACAGGATACAAAAATCCATGTTCAGTAAAATAAATATTTTTGGATCTGTGGATGATATATATTTCACCATGAATTTCGAATGGCATCTATATTTCGAATTTTTAATGTCTGTGTGTGTGTTTTGTGTGTGTGTGTATATATAGATATATATACACACACACACACAAACTCTCTCCAGATTTTTCAAAATATGAAATATATGTGTCTTATGATACATTCCCTAAATTCATTCATGTTCATATATGTGGATTTATAATCAACTTTTCACAAGATTATTCTCAGAAATATTTATCCACCTGAAATACATATTTTTTTCCTAGTACTGAAAACTAACTTCAGTGGATGGTGCATAGAAATCCTAATCTTTCTACAGTAACTGACCCAGTTTAACATCAATGCAAGTACATTCCTATGGGACATGATGTGTATTTTGACGTTCATTTTTATTCAACACTGGTACCTTACTATTTCTTCAGCTGATGCACATCATAGGATGTATATTTCATCCTCAAGTTTAAAAATTTCTAGGCATTTGGTTCACTTTCAATCCCTTCCTGCTTCAGAACACATGTATTCCTCCATGTTTCTTGACTGGTTTGTTCATGAGACTTCTTTCCAAACACATGATTTTCCATTTCCATAATCACTTTGGAAGCAAAACTCACACACCCTTCAGGGTAAACCATAACCCTAATATTGCCATTAGATGTATAACTGGTAGGAATGAATGATTGTGTATCAATATAAGATTTCCTATATACTTTCAGATATCAACTCAATCCATTATTTAAATTGCAAGCAGTTATATTATTTATTCACAGTATGGTCTATTCATGCATTATCTCTATATTCATTGACCCAGGGTACACCTATTTGTACCCCCAAATACTAATTAATACGTCTTCAACATATTGCTCCCAGCAATGGTGGAAGAAATACTCATGTCACCTGATCTACATATACATTTTATCACTGTGATATTCTGGACACAAAATGCAAAGGTCACACTTATGATTGTAGCAAAGCCTAATTGGAAAGTGAGCATGGATTACTAAAAACTTCCTTCTCCAGGTTGCCTAATGCTCTCCAATGTCAATCCTATTGGTGACTACACACTTGTTTCTTCCTAAGATTACATATTCAACCTCAACCCTGTTGAAAATGTCTAATCCTATCACTCACCTTATACTTTGCCTGATTTCCTAATGTCTCTATTGATATCTGCTTTCCTACATATTTTTCCCAAGTTCATCATTGTGACTGACTCTTCACATGTGCTGACATTTACATTCACTCTCTAACCGACACCCAATTGCTAAAGAACTTTTGGTCCAAATTTTACACTCACTCTTCTTCTTAAACCTACCGACTAGCTTCCTAATCTTACCTACTATCCCTTTTTGACTGGATGTTCTCTTCTACATTCAATCATCCAAGGTACAAAGTCCTATGCCATTGTATATCCATTTATCTGAGACATCTGTGCAGAATGTAATTCAAAGCTAAGTATCCCAATCAAGGGCCCAATGCCCTTCTGGCCTTCAAATCTTACTTAGATTTCTGTTTTCATACATATATTTCACCTACATATGATTATAAATATCGCAGGTTCCCCATACCATTCTACAACTAGCAGAATGATTCCTAATCCAAATCCAACATGTTCTTAACCCTAAACAGACACTGTTCCCTCAATCTAACTTTACAGAAGAGCAGGGACAGAGTTGGTCTTACAATACAGGAATGGAGGGGATCTTCCACCTGCTGAGAACCTCAAAGATCCATGCAGAAATGAACCCTGGAGAAGATGTAGGCAGCTATGAAGGACCTGAGAGAGCAAAAGTCATCTTACATGGCAAACAACCTGGTCAGGATGAAGGGATGTGTCTAAATGAGCCTCTCTCTTCTTAATGTAGACAAGATGGACCATACCAGGCCTGTGTGGAGAGCTGTTCCTTGGTGCCTATGGTTGATATTCCATTCTAACTTGTGAAAGTGTCACAGGAAGCAGGGGCAGCCTCCATCTCCTGGGAGCCTTGCAAGCAACTGTTAGGACACAGTGGTTGCCAGGCAGTGACCTCATTCAGTTCCTGAAGGAAGTGACCTCACCTCACTTCCTTGGTGATGGAACTCTCTGAACTTGGGATCCAGGAAGCCAGGCACCCAGAGGCAGTCCCAGTCCCAGTCCCAGTGGGCTCACTTGTTTGGATTTACCAAGGACAGAGTCAGTCTTCCTTGGTCCCTACTGATGTGAGGATGGCCAAATGCCAGGAAAGCACTGAAGAGGGCCTTGCCTGAGAAAGCAGGTCGTGGCTCACCGCTGGCTCCTGACAACTTCACAGAGTTGGCCAAGGAGGCCAGATCTGAGACAGGACAGGCCATTTCGGGGGAACATACTATGGCCCAGCAGTCAGACGACACTCCGGGTAGTCACAGACCTACTAGGGGGAAGGAGGTGCCTTTGTGTGTGTGGGGGTGAGTTTGTGGATTTTTCTCATGTTCTGAGAATAGGTAGGAAAGGCTGTTTGTTTGTTTGGAGTGGACTGTTTCCAGTATGTCTTTTGACAAGGCGAGTGTTTCTAAGTTTGTGTATCTCACTGTGTCCCTGGTTGTAGACATTAGAAAAGAGAATGCATCAATGGATGTGTCCTGTCTAGTAGAAAGCTTCCCAGTATTCATCCTGCCCAATTTATGAATGGACTGCGGCTTGCCTTATGGATGGGCAACACCTACTATCTTCCTAAGTTCCTGATTTCTTCCTGCATTCTGGCCACTCTCCAGAATAGGCTCATGGTTTTGTGTCCAAGATATGTACCACCTCCAAGCTCTGTGACATGGCCATGTACTGGATAGCTGAAAGGAATGGTGAGCATCTCAGAAAGCTCAGATATCAGTGGGAACAGTAAAGTCTCAGTGGAGAAAGCCTGCTTTGGGCCTTTTGCTTACCTATTGTTCTGTTGCCCTGAATGTCAGGAAGGCCTTTGCCTCAGGGCACCCCTTTGTGAAGCCTCAAGAAAACAGTTTTCAAATGGAAATGAATGGGCATCACCTGTGGCTCTTTGCTTCATTGCTTTGCAAAGGGATGTATCTGAATCAGCCTCTTGGCCCTGTGTGAGGCTGTGGCTTAGATTGTCAGCACCTGATGGATTGAAGAAAGATCCCATGTGTGCATCCAAAGCCGAAATGGCAAAAAAGCAGTCATTTTGGATGTCTCTCGCCTTCCTCTGTAAGGTTCCTGAGCTCCATCAAGAGAGCATAGGGATCCTTTGGGTCAAATGAGTTCTTCAAAGCCCTGCAGAGGCTAGCCCATAGGTGCTTGGATTTTCTCCTGACTCCAATTGACACAAAGAATCTATACCCCGCAGTCAGTAGGCCTCAAATTGGAGAAGCAGAGCAGTATTAAAGGCAGGCCTATTTGATCACTCCTGGTGCACAGGAAGGCTGTCCAGGCCACCCTGATATTAGGCAAATGAGGGGCAAGGGAGCTTATTGTGGACACTGTCTTGGGCTGCGCCCCTGATGGAAACCTCCAGCCAGAGGTTGTGATGAGTGTGTATATGGAAGAAGATGAGGGCCATGTGGCAGTGTTTTGGTTGGAATTGTGGTCCTTTGTGTGGCGGTTGGAAGAGATGACTGGGTCCACCTTGGCGTGAACTCTGGTGTGATTCCCCTTGGAGACTGAGTTCTGGAACTGACCTCAGAGAAGTATTGCCATGAACTGTGTTGAGCTTTTAGTAGGCCACGCATGAGAGTCACCCTTGGAAACTGAGATCTAGGCCCAGGTTGGCTTTCCACAGAGCACTGGGAATCTCAGCCAGGATATCACATGATTTTATTCTTAGAGACCGGGCAGCCATCCTTGAGAGTCAAAACACACATGGACCTCACATGGTAGACCTCAATGGGCCTGGCTTCATGCGACCTTTTGGCCACTCTTTGGGAAGCCTTGTTTGTGAGAGTTCTCCAGAGCTTTCATTGAAATGAGCTTCCTCACCATTTAATGGTTCCTGAATGAATGGAAACCCACAGTGCCTCCAACTTCATCCTTGAAAAAATGGCTAGATAAATGCCATGAAATTTTTAAGTTCCCATGACCAGGTGGCACTGGAGAACCTTTGGATGTCCTGTTGCTGATCAGGAGTGTACCAGACAGTGCCTTGATTGACTGGGTTTCATGAAAATGGTGTAGAACAGAGATGCCAGTAAGTTGGGGCCTGCTGAGTAGTGGGCCTAGAGAAGTGGTGTGCAGGAGTGTGATAAAACATCTGTGGTAGGGCCATGTGGATGTGACATTGGCTTCCAAATGGCTTGTGACTGACATGGAGCAGCCGGCAGACACTTATATGTAAAGGCATCTTGTTATATGGAGAGGTTTCAGGACAATGTTCAGAATCAGGTTGCTAGGGTCAAGGGGGCAAGCTCTGTGGGATAGAAAACTGGTTGGTGCCTTCTCCTGGGACCCTGACCCACCACACGTGACAGAACTCCCTCCAGCACTGTGTCCCAGTTGAACTCCTTGTATTTCATGAAGCAAATACCAAACTCCCAGTGCAGCAGCAAGAAACACCACAAAATGTAGAGGAGGACCAAGTGGCTTCACAGTCCACACGGGGAGACACTTAGCCTCCAGTGGCCACTGTGGACCTACAAAGAGAGAATTCAGCACTTCTGCCTCATGTTCATTGGAAAATCAGCAACCATGTCCTCCAGGTCACATAGATGCAGACCCAGCTTTGATGGTCTCACTACAAAGGAAGCTAAAGCTCCTGACAACAACATATATTTCAAGTGCCCAACCTCAGAGGCAGTTTCTCACGAAGTCTTTAGGCCAGCAGAGCTCCATGTTTGTGGAGTGTTTACCCTGTCCCTTACTTATGGAAACTCCTCTACCACCTCCAAGCTTGTGAACTCCTGAGCATTTTCCATTCCACATATGTATCCACAGATTTTCTAACTATTCCCCTCGAGTTGCTTCTTCCTTGGGGCGAAGGTCATGTCAAGGCATTGTTCTGGATGAGAGTGGGAAGATTTTTGTGTAGCACGTATTTGCATACACATTGGATTCATGTCCTATTTTCCATTGGAAATACTGATTCCCTGACACTAACCCATACCCTACTAGACTCTGACTATGAATCCTAATATGATGGAGAAAAAGAACCCAAACAGAAAAGAAATACAAGCAGTTCAGAGGAGGCATGGTGTATAGTTGCACTTGCCTTTTGCATTATAAAGGGTAGGTGTTATAAATGGAGTCCAATTGAATAGAAATATTTCTCCATGTGTTCTTAAAGTTAACAAATATGTGAATTCCTGTCTCCCTTTCTCTGTAGCCTATTCAGCACATGTATTTTTACATGCACATGAAGAATTCTACCTGGTATCCCACGTATATTCTTGTGAGGTGGCTGACTTGGCAGATACAAATTGTGAGAAGAGATCACTCCTCCCAAACGCTGTTGGAACTGAAAATTCAACCTATGGGTGAGCTTCCTACTTGAACAACAGGATACAAAAATCCATGTTCAGTAAAATAAATATTTTTGGATCTGTGGATGATATATATTTCACCATGAATTTCGAATGGCATATATATTTCGAATTTTTAATGTCTGTGTGTGTGTTTTGTGTGTGTGTGTATATATAGATATATATACACACACACACACAAACTCTCTCCAGATTTTTCAAAATATGAAATATATGTGTCTTATGATACATTCCCTAAATTCATTCATGTTCATATATGTGGATTTATAATCAACTTTTCACAAGATTATTCTCAGAAATATTTATCCACCTGAAATACATATTTTTTTCCTAGTACTGAAAACTAACTTCAGTGGATGGTGCATAGAAATCCTAATCTTTCTACAGTAACTGACCCAGTTTAACATCAATGCAAGTACATTCCTATGGGACATGATGTGTATTTTGACGTTCATTTTTATTCAACACTGGTACCTTACTATTTCTTCAGCTGATGCACATCATAGGATGTATATTTCATCCTCAAGTTTAAAAATTTCTAGGCATTTGGTTCACTTTCAATCCCTTCCTGCTTCAGAACACATGTATTCCTCCATGTTTCTTGACTGGTTTGTTCATGAGACTTCTTTCCAAACACATGATTTTCCATTTCCATAATCACTTTGGAAGCAAAACTCACACACCCTTCAGGGTAAACCATAACCCTAATATTGCCATTAGATGTATAACTGGTAGGAATGAATGATTGTGTATCAATATAAGATTTCCTATATACTTTCAGATATCAACTCAATCCATTATTTAAATTGCAAGCAGTTATATTATTTATTCACAGTATGGTCTATTCATGCATTATCTCTATATTCATTGACCCAGGGTACACCTATTTGTACCCCCAAATACTAATTAATACGTCTTCAACATATTGCTCCCAGCAATGGTGGAAGAAATACTCATGTCACCTGATCTACATATACATTTTATCACTGTCATATTCTGGACACAAAATGCAAAGGTCACACTTATGATTGTAGCAAAGCCTAATTGGAAAGTGAGCATGGATTACTAAAAACTTCCTTCTCCAGGTTGCCTAATGCTCTCCAATGTCAATCCTATTGGTGACTACACACTTGTTTCTTCCTAAGATTACATATTCAACCTCAACCCTGTTGAAAATGTCTAATCCTATCACTCACCTTATACTTTGCCTGATTTCCTAATGTCTCTATTGATATCTGCTTTCCTACATATTTTTCCCCAGTTCATCATTGTGACTGACTCTTCACATGTGCTGACATTTACATTCACTCTCTAACCGACACCCAATTGATAAAGAACTTTTGGTCCAAATTTTACACTCACTCTTCTTCCTAAACCTACCGACTAGCTTCCTAATCTTACCTACTATCCCTTTTTGACTGGATGTTCTCTTCTACATTCAATCATCCAAGGTACAAAGTCCTATGCCATTGTATATCCATTTATCTGAGACATCTGTGCAGAATGTAATTCAAAGCTAAGTATCCCAATCAAGGGCCCAATGCCCTTCTGGCCTTCAAATCTTACTTAGATTTCTGTTTTCATACATATATTTCACCTACATATGATTATAAATATCGCAGGTTCCCCATACCATTCTACAACTAGCAGAATGATTCCTAATTCAAATCCAAAATGTTCTTAACCCTAAACAGACACTGTTCCCTCAATCTAACTTTACAGAAGAGCAGGGACAGAGTTGGTCTTACAATACAGGAATGGAGGGGATCTTCCACCTGCTGAGAACCTCAAAGGTCCATGCAGAAATGAACCCTGGAGAAGATGTAGGCAGCTATGAAGGACCTGAGAGAGCAAAAGTCATCTTCCATGGCAAACAACCTGGTCAGGATGAAGGGATGTGTCTAAATGAGCCTCTCTCTTCTTAATGTAGACAAGATGGACCAAACCAGGCCTGCATGGAGAGCTGTTCCTTGGTGCCTATGGTGGATATTCCATTCTAACTTGTGAAAGTGTCACAGGAAGCAGGGGCAGCCTCCATCTCCTGGGAGCCTTGCAAGCAACTGTTAGGACACAGTGGTTGCCAGGCAGTGACCTCATTCAGTTCCTGAAGGAAGTGACCTCACCTCACTTCCTTGGTGATGGAACTCTCTGAACTTGGGATCCAGGAAGCCAGGCACCCAGAGGCAGTCCCAGTCCCAGTCCCAGTGGGCTCACTTGTTTGGATTTACCAAGGACAGAGTCAGTCTTCCTTGGTCCCTACTGATGTGAGGATGGCCAAATGCCAGGAAAGCACTGAAGAGGGCCTTGCCTGAGAAAGCAGGTCGTGGCTCACCGCTGGCTCCTGACAACTTCACAGAGGTGGCCAAGGAGGCCAGATCTGAGACAGGACAGGCCATTTCGGGGCAACATAGTATGGCCCAGCAGTCAGACGACACTCCGGGTAGTCACAGACCTACTAGGGGGAAGGAGGTGCCTTTGTGGGTGTGGGGGTGAGTTTGTGGATTTTTCTCATGTTCTGAGAATAGGTAGGAAAGGCGGTTTGTTTGTTTGGAGTGGACTGTTTCCAGTAAGTCTTTTGACAAGGCGAGTGTTTCTAAGTTTGTGTATCTCACTGTGTCCCTGGTTGTAGACATTAGAAAAGAGAATGCATCAATGGATGTGTCCTGTCTAGTAGAAAGCTTCCCAGTATTCATCCTGCCCAATTTATGAATGGACTGCGGCTTGCCTTATGGATGGGCAACACCTACTATCTTCCTAAGTTCCTGTTTTCTTCCTGCATTCTGGCCACTCTCCAGAATAGGCTCATGGTTTTGTGTCCAAGATATGTACCACCTCCAAGCTCTGTGACATGGCCATGTACTGGATAGCTGAAAGGAATGGTGAGCATCTCAGAAAACTCAGATATCAGTGGGAACAGTAAAGTCTCAGTGGAGAAAGCCTGCTTTGGGCCTTTTGCTTACCTATTGTTCTGTTGCCCTGAATGTCAGGAAGACCTTTGCCTCAGGGCACCCCTTTGTGAAGCCTCAAGAAAACAGTTTTCAAATGGAAATGAATGGGCATCACCTGTGGCTCTTTGCTTCATTGCTTTGCAAAGGGATGTGTCTGAATCAGCCTCTTGGCCCTGTGTGAGGCTGTGGCTTAGATTGTCAGCACCTGATGGATTGAAGAAAGATCCCATGTGTGCATCCAAAGCTGAAATGGCAAAAAAGCAGTCATTTTGGATGAAGTCTCTCGCCTTCCTCTGTAAGGTTCCTGACCTCCATCAAGAGAGCATAGGGATCCTTTGGGTCAAATGAGTTCTTCAAAGCCCTGCAGAGGCTAGACAATAGGTGCTTGGGTTTTCTCCTGACTCCAATTGACACAAAGAATCTATACCCCGCAGTCAGTAGGCCTCAAATTGGAGAAGCAGAGCAGTATTAAAGGCAGGCCTATTTGATCACTCCTGGTGCACAGGAAGGCTGTCCAGGCCACCCTGATATTAGGCAAATGAGGGGCAAGGGAGCTTATTGTGGACACTGTCTTGGGCTGCGCCCCTGATGGAAACCTCCAGCCAGAGGTTGTGATGAGTGTGTATATGGAAGAAGATGAGGGCCATGTGGCAGTGTTTTGGTTGGAATTGTGGTCCTTTGTGTGGCGGTTGGAAGAGATGACTGGGTCCACCTTGGCGTGAACTCTGGTGTGATTCCCCTTGGAGACTGAGTTCTGGAACTGACCTCAGAGAAGTATTGCCATGAACTGTGTTGAGCTTTTAGTAGGCCACGCATGAGAGTCACCCTTGGAAACTGAGATCTAGGCCCAGGTTGGCTTTCCACAGAGCACTGAGAATCTCAGCCAGGATATCACATGATTTTATTCTTACAGACCTGGCAGCCATCGTTGAGAGTCAAAACACACATGGACCTCACATGGTAGACCTCAATGGGCCTGGCTTCATGCGACCTTTTGGCCACTCTTTGGGAAGCCTTGTTTGTGAGAGTTCTCCAGAGCTTTCATTGAAATGAGCTTCCTCACCATTTAATGGTTCCTGAATGAATGGAAACCCACAGTGCCTCCAACTTCATCCTTGAAAAATGGCTAGATAAATGCCATGAAATTTTTAAGTTCCCATGACCAGGTGGCACTGGAGAACCTTTGGATGTCCTGTTGCTGATCAGGAGTGTACCAGACAGTGCCTTGATTGACTGGGTTTCATGAAAATGGTGTAGAACAGAGATGCCAGTAAGTTGGGGCCTGCTGAGTAGTGGGCCTAGAGAAGTGGTGTGCAGGAGTGTGATAAAACATCTGTGGTAGGGCCATGTGGATGTGACATTGGCTTCCAAATGGCTTGTGACTGACATGGTGCAGCCGGCAGACACTTATATGTAAAGGCATCTTGTTATATGGAGAGGTTTCAGGACAATGTTCAGAATCAGGTTGCTAGGGTCAAGGGGGCAAGCTCTGTGGAATAGAAAACTGGTTGGTGCCTTCTCCTGGGACCCTGACCCACCACACGTGACAGAACTCCCTCCAGCACTGTGTCCCAGTTGAACTCCTTGTATTTCATGAAGCAAATACCAAACTCCCAGTGCAGCAGCAAGAAACACCACGAAAAGTAGAGGAGGACCAAATGGCTTCACAGTCCACACGGGGAGACACTTAGCCTCCAGTGGCCACTGTGGACCTACAAAGAGAGAATTCAGCACTTCTGCCTCATGTTCATTGGAAAATCAGCAACCATGTCCTCCAGGTCACATAGATGCAGACCCAGCTTTGATGGTCTCACTACAAAGGAAGCTAAAGCTCCTGACAACAACATATATTTCAAGTGCCCAACCTCAGAGGCAGTTTCTCACGAAGTCTTTAGGCCAGCAGAGCTCCATGTTTGTGGAGTGTTTACCCTGTCCCTTACTTATGGAAACTCCTCTACCACCTCCAAGCTTGTGAACTCCTGAGCATTTTCCATTCCACATATGTATCCACAGATTTTCTAACTCTTCCCCTCGAGTTGCTTCTTCCTTGGGGCGAAGGTCATGTCAAGGCATTGTTCTGGATGAGAGTGGGAAGATTTTTGTGTAGCACGTATTTGCATACACATTGGATTCATGTCCTATTTTCCATTGGAAATACTGATTCCCTGACACTAACCCATACCCTACTAGACTCTGACTATCAATCCTAATATGATGGAGAAAAAGAACCCAAACAGAATAGAAATACAAGCAGTTCAGAGGAGGCATGGTGTATAGTTGCACTTGCCTTTTGCATTATAAAGGGTAGGTGTTATAAATCCAGTCCAATTGAATAGAAATAGTTCTCCATGTGTTCTTAAAGTTAACAAATATGTGAATTCCTGTCTCCCTTTCTCTGTAGCCTATTCAGCACATGTATTTTTACATGCACATGAAGAATTCTACCTGGTATCCCAGGTATATTCTTGTGAGGTGGCTGACTTGGCAGATACAAATTGTGAGAAGAGATCACTCCTCCCAAACGCTGTTGGAACTGAAAATTCAACCTATGGGTGAGCTTCCTACTTGAACAACAGGATACAAAAATCCATGTTCAGTAAAATAAATATTTTTGGATCTGTGGATGATATATATTTCACCATGAATTTCGAATGGCATCTATATTTCGAATTTTTAATGTCTGTGTGTGTGTTTTGTGTGTGTGTGTATATATAGATATATATACACACACACACACAAACTCTCTCCAGATTTTTCAAAATATGAAATATATGTGTCTTATGATACATTCCCTAAATTCATTCATGTTCATATATGTGGATTTATAATCAACTTTTCACAAGATTATTCTCAGAAATATTTATCCACCTGAAATACATATTTTTTTCCTAGTACTGAAAACTAACTTCAGTGGATGGTGCATAGAAATCCTAATCTTTCTACAGTAACTGACCCAGTTTAACATCAATGCAAGTACATTCCTATGGGACATGATGTGTATTTTGACGTTCATTTTTATTCAACACTGGTACCTTACTATTTCTTCAGCTGATGCACATCATAGGATGTATATTTCATCCTCAAGTTTAAAAATTTCTAGGCATTTGGTTCACTTTCAATCCCTTCCTGCTTCAGAACACATGTATTCCTCCATGTTTCTTGACTGGTTTGTTCATGAGACTTCTTTCCAAACACATGATTTTCCATTTCCATAATCACTTTGGAAGCAAAACTCACACACCCTTCAGGGTAAACCATAACCCTAATATTGCCATTAGATGTATAACTGGTAGGAATGAATGATTGTGTATCAATATAAGATTTCCTATATACTTTCAGATATCAACTCAATCCATTATTTAAATTGCAAGCAGTTATATTATTTATTCACAGTATGGTCTATTCATGCATTATCTCTATATTCATTGACCCAGGGTACACCTATTTGTACCCCCAAATACTAATTAATACGTCTTCAACATATTGCTCCCAGCAATGGTGGAAGAAATACTCATGTCACCTGATCTACATATACATTTTATCACTGTGATATTCTGGACACAAAATGCAAAGGTCACACTTATGATTGTAGCAAAGCCTAATTGGAAAGTGAGCATGGATTACTAAAAACTTCCTTCTCCAGGTTGCCTAATGCTCTCCAATGTCAATCCTATTGGTGACTACACACTTGTTTCTTCCTAAGATTACATATTCAACCTCAACCCTGTTGAAAATGTCTAATCCTATCACTCACCTTATACTTTGCCTGATTTCCTAATGTCTCTATTGATATCTGCTTTCCTACATATTTTTCCCAAGTTCATCATTGTGACTGACTCTTCACATGTGCTGACATTTACATTCACTCTCTAACCGACACCCAATTGCTAAAGAACTTTTGGTCCAAATTTTACACTCACTCTTCTTCTTAAACCTACCGACTAGCTTCCTAATCTTACCTACTATCCCTTTTTGACTGGATGTTCTCTTCTACATTCAATCATCCAAGGTACAAAGTCCTATGCCATTGTATATCCATTTATCTGAGACATCTGTGCAGAATGTAATTCAAAGCTAAGTATCCCAATCAAGGGCCCAATGCCCTTCTGGCCTTCAAATCTTACTTAGATTTCTGTTTTCATACATATATTTCACCTACATATGATTATAAATATCGCAGGTTCCCCATACCATTCTACAACTAGCAGAATGATTCCTAATCCAAATCCAACATGTTCTTAACCCTAAACAGACACTGTTCCCTCAATCTAACTTTACAGAAGAGCAGGGACAGAGTTGGTCTTACAATACAGGAATGGAGGGGATCTTCCACCTGCTGAGAACCTCAAAGATCCATGCAGAAATGAACCCTGGAGAAGATGTAGGCAGCTATGAAGGACCTGAGAGAGCAAAAGTCATCTTACATGGCAAACAACCTGGTCAGGATGAAGGGATGTGTCTAAATGAGCCTCTCTCTTCTTAATGTAGACAAGATGGACCATACCAGGCCTGTGTGGAGAGCTGTTCCTTGGTGCCTATGGTTGATATTCCATTCTAACTTGTGAAAGTGTCACAGGAAGCAGGGGCAGCCTCCATCTCCTGGGAGCCTTGCAAGCAACTGTTAGGACACAGTGGTTGCCAGGCAGTGACCTCATTCAGTTCCTGAAGGAAGTGACCTCACCTCACTTCCTTGGTGATGGAACTCTCTGAACTTGGGATCCAGGAAGCCAGGCACCCAGAGGCAGTCCCAGTCCCAGTCCCAGTGGGCTCACTTGTTTGGATTTACCAAGGACAGAGTCAGTCTTCCTTGGTCCCTACTGATGTGAGGATGGCCAAATGCCAGGAAAGCACTGAAGAGGGCCTTGCCTGAGAAAGCAGGTCGTGGCTCACCGCTGGCTCCTGACAACTTCACAGAGTTGGCCAAGGAGGCCAGATCTGAGACAGGACAGGCCATTTCGGGGGAACATACTATGGCCCAGCAGTCAGACGACACTCCGGGTAGTCACAGACCTACTAGGGGGAAGGAGGTGCCTTTGTGTGTGTGGGGGTGAGTTTGTGGATTTTTCTCATGTTCTGAGAATAGGTAGGAAAGGCTGTTTGTTTGTTTGGAGTGGACTGTTTCCAGTATGTCTTTTGACAAGGCGAGTGTTTCTAAGTTTGTGTATCTCACTGTGTCCCTGGTTGTAGACATTAGAAAAGAGAATGCATCAATGGATGTGTCCTGTCTAGTAGAAAGCTTCCCAGTATTCATCCTGCCCAATTTATGAATGGACTGCGGCTTGCCTTATGGATGGGCAACACCTACTATCTTCCTAAGTTCCTGATTTCTTCCTGCATTCTGGCCACTCTCCAGAATAGGCTCATGGTTTTGTGTCCAAGATATGTACCACCTCCAAGCTCTGTGACATGGCCATGTACTGGATAGCTGAAAGGAATGGTGAGCATCTCAGAAAGCTCAGATATCAGTGGGAACAGTAAAGTCTCAGTGGAGAAAGCCTGCTTTGGGCCTTTTGCTTACCTATTGTTCTGTTGCCCTGAATGTCAGGAAGGCCTTTGCCTCAGGGCACCCCTTTGTGAAGCCTCAAGAAAACAGTTTTCAAATGGAAATGAATGGGCATCACCTGTGGCTCTTTGCTTCATTGCTTTGCAAAGGGATGTATCTGAATCAGCCTCTTGGCCCTGTGTGAGGCTGTGGCTTAGATTGTCAGCACCTGATGGATTGAAGAAAGATCCCATGTGTGCATCCAAAGCCGAAATGGCAAAAAAGCAGTCATTTTGGATGTCTCTCGCCTTCCTCTGTAAGGTTCCTGAGCTCCATCAAGAGAGCATAGGGATCCTTTGGGTCAAATGAGTTCTTCAAAGCCCTGCAGAGGCTAGCCCATAGGTGCTTGGATTTTCTCCTGACTCCAATTGACACAAAGAATCTATACCCCGCAGTCAGTAGGCCTCAAATTGGAGAAGCAGAGCAGTATTAAAGGCAGGCCTATTTGATCACTCCTGGTGCACAGGAAGGCTGTCCAGGCCACCCTGATATTAGGCAAATGAGGGGCAAGGGAGCTTATTGTGGACACTGTCTTGGGCTGCGCCCCTGATGGAAACCTCCAGCCAGAGGTTGTGATGAGTGTGTATATGGAAGAAGATGAGGGCCATGTGGCAGTGTTTTGGTTGGAATTGTGGTCCTTTGTGTGGCGGTTGGAAGAGATGACTGGGTCCACCTTGGCGTGAACTCTGGTGTGATTCCCCTTGGAGACTGAGTTCTGGAACTGACCTCAGAGAAGTATTGCCATGAACTGTGTTGAGCTTTTAGTAGGCCACGCATGAGAGTCACCCTTGGAAACTGAGATCTAGGCCCAGGTTGGCTTTCCACAGAGCACTGGGAATCTCAGCCAGGATATCACATGATTTTATTCTTAGAGACCGGGCAGCCATCCTTGAGAGTCAAAACACACATGGACCTCACATGGTAGACCTCAATGGGCCTGGCTTCATGCGACCTTTTGGCCACTCTTTGGGAAGCCTTGTTTGTGAGAGTTCTCCAGAGCTTTCATTGAAATGAGCTTCCTCACCATTTAATGGTTCCTGAATGAATGGAAACCCACAGTGCCTCCAACTTCATCCTTGAAAAAATGGCTAGATAAATGCCATGAAATTTTTAAGTTCCCATGACCAGGTGGCACTGGAGAACCTTTGGATGTCCTGTTGCTGATCAGGAGTGTACCAGACAGTGCCTTGATTGACTGGGTTTCATGAAAATGGTGTAGAACAGAGATGCCAGTAAGTTGGGGCCTGCTGAGTAGTGGGCCTAGAGAAGTGGTGTGCAGGAGTGTGATAAAACATCTGTGGTAGGGCCATGTGGATGTGACATTGGCTTCCAAATGGCTTGTGACTGACATGGAGCAGCCGGCAGACACTTATATGTAAAGGCATCTTGTTATATGGAGAGGTTTCAGGACAATGTTCAGAATCAGGTTGCTAGGGTCAAGGGGGCAAGCTCTGTGGGATAGAAAACTGGTTGGTGCCTTCTCCTGGGACCCTGACCCACCACACGTGACAGAACTCCCTCCAGCACTGTGTCCCAGTTGAACTCCTTGTATTTCATGAAGCAAATACCAAACTCCCAGTGCAGCAGCAAGAAACACCACAAAATGTAGAGGAGGACCAAGTGGCTTCACAGTCCACACGGGGAGACACTTAGCCTCCAGTGGCCACTGTGGACCTACAAAGAGAGAATTCAGCACTTCTGCCTCATGTTCATTGGAAAATCAGCAACCATGTCCTCCAGGTCACATAGATGCAGACCCAGCTTTGATGGTCTCACTACAAAGGAAGCTAAAGCTCCTGACAACAACATATATTTCAAGTGCCCAACCTCAGAGGCAGTTTCTCACGAAGTCTTTAGGCCAGCAGAGCTCCATGTTTGTGGAGTGTTTACCCTGTCCCTTACTTATGGAAACTCCTCTACCACCTCCAAGGTTGTGAACTCCTGAGCATTTTCCATTCCACATATGTATCCACAGATTTTCTAACTCTTCCCCTCGAGTTGCTTCTTCCTTGGGGCGAAGGTCATGTCAAGGCATTGTTCTGGATGAGAGTGGGAAGATTTTTGTGTAGCACGTATTTGCATACACATTGGATTCATTTCCTATTTTCCATTTGAAATACTGATTCCCTGACACTAACCCATACCCTACTAGACTCTGACTATGAATCCTAATATGATGGAGAAAAAGAACCCAAACAGAATAGAAATACAAGCAGTTCAGAGGAGGCATGGTGTATAGTTGCACTTGCCTTTTGCATTATAAAGGGTAGGTGTTATAAATCGAGTCCAATTGAATAGAAATAGTTCTCCATGTGTTCTTAAAGTTAACAAATATGTGAATTCCTGTCTCCCTTTCTCTGTAGCCTATTCAGCACATGTATTTTTACATGCACATGAAGAATCCTACCTGGTATCCCACGTATATTCTTGTGAGGTGGCTGACTTGGCAGATACAAATTGTGAGAAGAGATCACTCCTCCCAAACGCTGTTGGAACTGAAAATTCAACCTATGGGTGAGCTTCCTACTTGAACAACAGGATACAAAAATCCATGTTCAGTAAAATAAATATTTTTGGATCTGTGGATGATATATATTTCATCATGAATTCCGAATGGCATATATATTTCGAATTTTTAATGTCTGTGTGTGTGTTTTTTTTGTGTGTGTATATATGGATATAATTCACATACACACACAAACTCTCTCCAGATTTTTCAAAATATGAAATATATGTGTCTTATGATACATTCCCTAAATTCATTCATGTTCATATATGTGGATTTATAATCAACTTTTCACAAGATTATTCTCAGAAATATTTATCCACCTGAAATACATATTTTTTTCCTAGTACTGAAAACTAACTTCAGTGGATGGTGCATAGAAATCCTAATCTTTCTACAGTAACTGACCCAGTTTAACATCAATGCAAGTACATTCCTATGGGACATGATGTGTATTTTGACGTTCATTTTTATTCAACACTGGTACCTTACTATTTCTTCAGCTGATGCACATCATAGGATGTATATTTCATCCTCAAGTTTAAAAATTTCTAGGCATTTGGTTCACTTTCAATCCCTTCCTGCTTCAGAACACATGTATTCCTCCATGTTTCTTGACTAGTTTGTTCATGAGACTTCTTTCCAAACACATGATTTTCCATTTCCATAATCACTTTGGAAGCAAAACTCACACACCCTTCAGGGTAAACCATAACCCTAATATTGCCATTAGATGTATAACTGGTAGGAATGAATGATTGTGTATCAATATAAGATTTCCTATATACTTTCAGATATCAACTCAATCCATTATTTAAATTGGAAGCAGTTATGTTATTTATTCACAGTATGGTCTATTCATGCATTATCTCTATATTCATAGACCCAGGGTACACCTATTTGTACCCCCAAATACTAATTAATACGTCTTCAACATATTGCTCCCAGCAATGGTGGAAGAAATACTCATGTCACCTGATCTACATATACATTTTATCACTGTCATATTCTGGACAGAAAATGCAAAGGTAACACTTATGATGGTAGCAAAGCCTAATTGGAAAGTGAGCATGGATTACTAAAAACTTCCTTCTCCAGGTTGCCTAATGCTCTCCAATGTCAATCCTATTGGTGACTACACACTTGTTTCTTCCTAAGATTATTCAAACTCAACCCTGTTGAAAATGTCTAATCCTATCACTCACCTTATACTTTGCCTGATTTCCTAATGTCTCTATTGATATCTGCTTTCCTACATATTTTTCCCCAGTTCATCATTGTGACTGACTCTTCACATGTGCTGACATTTACATTCACTCTCTAACCGACACCCAATTGCTAAAGAACTTTTGGTCCAAATTTTACACTCACTCTTCTTCCTAAACCTACCGACTAGCTTCCTAATCTTACCTACTATCCCTTTTTGACTGGATGTTCTCTTCTACATTCAATCATCCGAGGTACAAAGTCCTATGCCATTGTATATCCATTTATCTGAGACATCTGTGCACAATGTAATTCAAAGCTAAGTATCCCAATCAAGGGCCCAATGCCCTTCTGGCCTTCAAATCTTACTTAGATTTCTGTTTTCATGCATATATTTCACCTACATATGATTATAAATATCGCAGGTTCCCCATACCATTCTACAACTAGCAGAATGATTCCTAATCCAAATCCAACATGTTCTTAACCCTAAACAGACACTGTTCCCTCAATCTAACTTTACAGAAGAGCAGGGACAGAGTTGGTCTTACAATACAGGAATGGAGGGGATCTTCCACCTGCTGAGAACCTCAAAGGTCCATGCAGAAATGAACCCTGGAGAAGATGTAGGCAGCTATGAAGGACCTGAGAGAGCAAAAGTCATCTTCCATGGCAAACAACCTGGTCAGGATGAAGGGATGTGTCTGAATGAGCCTCTCTCTTCTTAATGTAAACAAGATGGACCAAACCAGGCCTGTGTGCAGAGCTGTTCCTTGGTGCCTATGGTGGATATTCCATTCTAACTTGTGAAAGTGTCACAGGAAGCAGGGGCAGCCTCCATCTCCTGGGACCCTTGCAAGCAACTGTTAGGACACAGTGGTTGCCAGGCAGTGACCTCATTCAGTTCCTGAAGGAAGTGACCTCACCTCACTTCCTTGGTGATGGAACTCTCTGAACTTGGGATCCAGGAAGCCAGGCACCCAGAGGCAGTCCCAGTCCCAGTCCCAGTGGGCTCACTTGTTTGGATTTACCAAGGACAGAGTCAGTCTTCCTTGGTCCCTACTGATGTGAGGATGGCCAAATGCCAGGAAAGCACTGAAGAGGGCCTTGCCTGAGAAAGCAGGTCGTGGCTCACCGCTGGCTCCTGACAACTTCACAGAGGTGGCCAAGGAGGCCAGATCTGAGACAGGACAGGCCATTTCGGGGCAACATAGTATGGCCCAGCAGTCAGACGACACTCCAGGTAGTCACAGACCTACTTGGGGGAAGGAGGTGCCTTTGTGGGTGTGGGGGTGAGTTTGTGGATTTTTCTCATGTTCTGAGAATAGGTAGGAAAGGCGGTTTGTTTGTTTGGAGTGGACTGTTTCCAGTAAGTCTTTTGACAAGGCGAGTGTTTCTAAGTTTGTGTATCTCACTGTGTCCCTGGTTGTAGACATTAGAAAAGAGAATGCATCAATGAATGTGTCCTGTCTAGTAGAAAGCTTCCCAGTATTCATCCTGCCCAATTTATGAATGGACTGCGGCTTGCCTTATGGATGGGCAACACCTACTATCTTCCTAAGTTCCTGATTTCTTCCTGCATTCTGGCCACTCTCCAGAATAGGCTCATGGTTTTGTGTCCAAGATATGTACCACCTCCAAGCTCTGTGACATGGCCATGTACTGGATAGCTGAAAGGAATGGTGAGAATCTCAGAAAGCTCAGATATCAGTGGGAACAGTAAAGTCTCAGTGGAGAAAGCCTGCTTTGGGCCTTTTGCTTACCTATTGTTCTGTTGCCCTGAATGTCAGGAAGGCCTTTGCCTCAGGGCACCCCTTTGTGAAGCCTCAAGAAAACAGTTTTCAAATGGAAATGAATGGGCATCACCTGTGGCTCTTTGCTTCATTGCTTTGCAAAGGGATGTATCTGAATCAGCCTCTTGGCCCTGTGTGAGGCTGTGGCTTAGATTGTCAGCACCTGATGGATTGAAGAAAAATCCCATGTGTGCATCCAAAGCCGAAGTGGCAAAAAAGCAGTCATTTTGGATGAAGTCTCTCGCCTTCCTCTGTAAGGTTCCTGACCTCCATCAAGAGAGCATAGGGATCCTTTGGGTCAAATGAGTTCTTCAAAGCCCTGCAGAGGCTAGCCCATAGGTGCTTGGGTTTTCTCCTGACTCCAATTCACACAAAGAATCTATACCCCGCAGTCAGTAGGCCTCAAATTGGAAAAGCAGAGCAGTATTAAAGGCAGGCCTATTTGATCACTCCTGGTGCACAGGAAGGCTGTCCAGGCCACCCTGATATTAGGCAAATGAGGGGCAAGGGAGCTTATTGTGGACACTGTCTTGGGCTGCGCCCCTGATGGAAACCTCCAGCCAGAGGTTGTGATGAGTGTGTATATGGAAGAAGATGAGGGCCATGTGCCAGTGTTTTGGTTGGAATTGTGGTCCTTTGTGTGGCGGTTGGAAGAGATGACTGGGTCCACCTTGGCGTGAACTCTGGTGTGATTCCAATTGGAGACTGAGTTCTTGAACTGACCTCAGAGAAGTATTGCCATGAACTGTGTTGAGCTTTTAGTAGGCCACGCATGAGAGTCACCCTTGGAAACTGAGATCTAGGCCCAGGTTGGCTTTCCACAGAGCACTGGGAATCTCAGCCAGGATATCACATGATTTTATTCTTACAGACCTGGCAGCCATCGTTGAGAGTCAAAACACACATGGACCTCACATGGTAGACCTCAATGGGCCTGGCTTCATGCGACCTTTTGGCCACTCTTTGGGAAGCCTTGTTTGTGAGAGTTCTCCAGAGCTTTCATTGAAATGAGCTTCCTCACCATTTAATGGTTCCTGAATGAATGGAAACCCACAGTGCCTCCAACTTCATCCTTGAAAAATGGCTAGATAAATGCCATGAAATTTTTAAGTTCCCATGACCAGGTGGCACTGGAGAACCTTTGGATGTCCTGTTGCTGATCAGGAGTGTAGCAGACAGTGCCTTGATTGACTGGGTTTCATGAAAATGGTGTAGAACAGAGATGCCAGTAAGTTGGGGCCTGCTGAGTAGTGGGCCTAGAGAAGTGGTGTGCAGGAGTGTGATAAAACATCTGTGGTAGGGCCATGTGGATGTGACATTGGCTTCCAAATGGCTTGTGACTGACATGGAGCAGCCGGCAGACACTTATATGTAAAGGCATCTTGTTATATGGAGAGGTTTCAGGACAATGTTCAGAATCAGGTTGCTAGGGTCAAGGGGGCAAGCTCTGTGGAATAGAAAACTGCTTGGTGCCTTCTCCTGGGACCCTGACCCACCACACGTGACAGAACTCCCTCCAGCACTGTGTCCCAGTTGAACTCCTTGTATTTCATGAAGCAAATACCAAACTCCCAGTGCAGCAGCAAGAAACACCACGAAAAGTAGAGGAGGACCAAATGGCTTCACAGTCCACACGGGGAGACACTTAGCCTCCAGTGGCCACTGTGGACCTACAAAGAGAGAATTCAGCACTTCTGCCTCATGTTCATTGGAAAATCAGCAACCATGTCCTCCAGGTCACATAGATGCAGACCCAGCTTTGATGGTCTCACTACAAAGGAAGCTAAAGCTCCTGACAACAACATATATTTCAAGTGCCCAACCTCAGAGGCAGTTTCTCACGAAGTCTTTAGGCCAGCAGAGCTCCATGTTTGTGGAGTGTTTACCCTGTCCCTTACTTATGGAAACTCCTCTACCACCTCCAAGCTTGTGAACTCCTGAGCATTTTCCATTCCACATATGTATCCACAGATTTTCTAACTCTTCCCCTCGAGTTGCTTCTTCCTTGGGGCGAAGGTCATGTCAAGGCATTGTTCTGGATGAGAGTGGGAAGATTTTTGTGTAGCACGTATTTGCATACACATTGGATTCATTTCCTATTTTCCATTGGAAATACTGATTCCCTGACACTAACCCATACCCTACTAGACTCTGACTATGAATCCCAATATGATGGAGAAAAAGAACCCAAACAGAATAGAAATACAAGCAGTTCAGAGGAGGCATGGTGTATAGTTGCACTTGCCTTTTGCATTATAAAGGGTAGGTGTTATAAATCGAGTCCAATTGAATAGAAATAGTTCTCCATGTCTTCTTAAAGTTAACAAATATGTGAATTCCTGTCTCCCTTTCTCTGTAGCCTATTCAGCACATGTATTTTTACATGCACATGAAGAATCCTACCTGGTATCCCACGTATATTCTTGTGAGGTGGCTGACTTGGCAGATACAAATTGTGAGAAGAGATCACTCCTCCCAAACGCTGTTGGAACTGAAAATTCAAACTATGGGTGAGCTTCCTACTTGAACAACAGGATACAAAAATCCATGTTCAGTAAAATAAATATTTTTGGATCTGTGGATGATATATATTTCATCATGAATTTCGAATGGCATATATATTTCGAATTTTTAATGTCTGTGTGTGTGTTTTGTGTGTGTGTGTATATATGGATATAAATACACATACACACACAAACTCTCTCCAGATTTTTCAAAATATGAAATATATGTGTCTTATGATACATTCCCTAAATTCATTCATGTTCATATATGTGGATTTATAATCAACTTTTCACAAGATTATTCTCAGAAATATTTATCCACCTGAAATACATATTTTTTTCCTAGTACTGAAAACTAACTTCAGTGGATGGTGCATAGAAATCCTAATCTTTCTACAGTAACTGACCCAGTTTAACATCAATGCAAGTACATTCCTATGGGACATGATGTGTATTTTGACGTTCATTTTTATTCAACACTGGTACCTTACTATTTCTTCAGCTGATGCACATCATAGGATGTATATTTCATCCTCAAGTTTAAAAATTTCTAGGCATTTGGTTCACTTTCAATCCCTTCCTGCTTCAGAACACATGTATTCCTCCATGTTTCTTGACTGGTTTGTTCATGAGACTTCTTTCCAAACACATGATTTTCCATTTCCATAATCACTTTGGAAGCAAAACTCACACACCCTTCAGGGTAAACCATAACCCTAATATTGCCATTAGATGTATAACTGGTAGGAATGAATGATTGTGTATCAATATAAGATTTCCTATATACTTTCAGATATCAACTCAATCCATTATTTAAATTGGAAGCAGTTATATTATTTATTCACAGTATGGTCTATTCATGCATTATCTCTATATTCATTGACCCAGGGTACACCTATTTGTACCCCCAAATACTAATTAATACGTCTTCAACATATTGCTCCCAGCAATGGTGGAAGAAATACTCATGTCACCTGATCTACATATACATTTTATCACTGTGATATTCTGGACACAAAATGCAAAGGTCACACTTATGATTGTAGCAAAGCCTAATTGGAAAGTGAGCATGGATTACTAAAAACTTCCTTCTCCAGGTTGCCTAATGCTCTCCAATGTCAATCCTATTGGTGACTACACACTTGTTTCTTCCTAAGATTACATATTCAACCTCAACCCTGTTGAAAATGTCTAATCCTATCACTCACCTTATACTTTGCCTGATTTCCTAATGTCTCTATTGATATCTGCTTTCCTACATATTTTTCCCCAGTTCATCATTGTGACTGACTCTTCACATGTGCTGACATTTACATTCACTCTCTAACCGACACCCAATTGCTAAAGAACTTTTGGTCCAAATTTTACACTCACTCTTCTTCCTAATCCTACCGACTAGCTTCCTAATCTTACCTACTATCCCTTTTTGACTGGATGTTCTCTTCTACATTCAATGATCCAAGGTACATGGTCCTATGCCATTGTATATCAATTTATCTGAGACATCTGTGCACAATGTAATTCAAAGCTAAGTATCCCAATCAAGGGCCCAATGCCCTTCTGGCCTTCAAATCTTAGATTTCTGTTTTCATGCATATATTTCACCTATATATGATTATAAACATCTCAGGTTCCCAATACCATTCTACAACCAGCAGAATGATTCCTAACCCAAATCGAACATGTTCTTAACCCTAAACAGACACTGTTCCCTCAATCTAACTTTACAGAAGAGCAGGGAAAGAGTTGGTCTTACAATACAGGAATGGAGGGGATCTTCCACCTGCTGAGAACCTCAAAGGTCCATGCAGAAATGAACCCTGGAGAAGATGTAGGCAGCTATGAAGGACCTGAGAGAGCAAAAGTCATCTTCCATGGCAAACAACCTGGTCAGGATGAAGGGATGTGTCTGAATGAGCCACTCTCTTCTTAATGTAGACAAGATGGACCAAAGCAGGCCTGTGTGGAGAGCTGTTCCTTGGTGCCTATGGTGGATATTCCATTCTAACTTGTGAAAGTGTCACAGGAAGCAGGGGCAGCCTCCATCTCCTGGGAGCCTTGCAAGCAACTGTTAGGACACAGTGGTTGCCAGGCAGTGACCTCATTCAGTTCCTGAAGGAAGTGACCTCACCTCACTTCCTTGGTGATGGAACTCTCTGAACTTGGGATCCAGGAAGCCAGGCACCCAGAGGCAGTCCCAGTCCCAGTCCCAGTGGGCTCACTTGTTTGGATTTACCAAGGACAGAGTCAGTCTTCCTTGGTCCCTACTGATGTGAGGATGGCCAAATGCCAGGAAAGCACTGAAGAGGGCCTTGCCTGAGAAAGCAGGTCGTGGCTCACCGCTGGCTCCTGACAACTTCACAGAGTTGGCCAACGAGGCCAGATCTGAGACAGGACAGGCCATTTCGGGGGAACATACTATGGCCCAGCAGTCAGACGACACTCCGGGTAGTCACAGACCTACTAGGGGGAAGGAGGTGCCTTTGTGGGTGTGGGGGTGAGTTTGTGGATTTTTCTCATGTTCTGAGAATAGGTAGGAAAGGCGGTTTGTTTGTTTGGAGTGGACTGTTTCCAGTAAGTCTTTTGACAAGGCGAGTGTTTCTAAGTTTGTGTATCTCACTGTGTCCCTGGTTGTAGACATTAAGAAAGAGAATGCATCAATGGATGTGTCCTGTCTAGTAGAAAGCTTCCCAGTATTCATCCTGCCCAATTTATGAATGGACTGCGGCTTGCCTTATGGATGGGCAACACCTACTATCTTCCTAAGTTCCTGTTTTCTTCCTGCATTCTGGCCACTCTCCAGAATAGGCTCATGGTTTTGTGTCCAAGATATGTACCACCTCCAAGCTCTGTGACATGGCCATGTACTGGATAGCTGAAAGGAATGGTGAGCATCTCAGAAAACTCAGATATCAGTGGGAACAGTAAAGTCTCAGTGGAGAAAGCCTGCTTTGGGCCTTTTGCTTACCTATTGTTCTGTTGCCCTGAATGTCAGGAAGGCCTTTGCCTCAGGGCACCCCTTTGTGAAGCCTCAAGAAAACAGTTTTCAAATGGAAATGAATGGGCATCACCTGTGGCTCTTTGCTTCATTGCTTTGCAAAGGGATGTGTCTGAATCAGCCTCTTGGCCCTGTGTGAGGCTGTGGCTTAGATTGTCAGCACCTGATGGATTGAAGAAAGATCCCATGTGTGCATCCAAAGCCGAAATGGCAAAAAAGCAGTCATTTTGGATGTCTCTCGCCTTCCTCTGTAAGGTTCCTGAGCTCCATCAAGAGAGCATAGGGATCCTTTGGGTCAAATGAGTTCTTCAAAGCCCTGCAGAGGCTAGCCCATAGGTGCTTGGATTTTCTCCTGACTCCAATTGACACAAAGAATCTATACCCCGCAGTCAGTAGGCCTCAAATTGGAGAAGCAGAGCAGTATTAAAGGCAGGCCTATTTGATCACTCCTGGTGCACAGGAAGGCTGTCCAGGCCACCCTGATATTAGGCAAATGAGGGGCAAGGGAGCTTATTGTGGACACTGTCTTGGGCTGCGCCCCTGATGGAAACCTCCAGCCAGAGGTTGTGATGAGTGTGTATATGGAAGAAGATGAGGGCCATGTGGCAGTGTTTTGGTTGGAATTGTGGTCCTTTGTGTGGCGGTTGGAAGAGATGACTGGGTCCACCTTGGCGTGAACTCTGGTGTGATTCCCCTTGGAGACTGAGTTCTGGAACTGACCTCAGAGAAGTATTGCCATGAACTGTGTTGAGCTTTTAGTAGGCCACGCATGAGAGTCACCCTTGGAAACTGAGATCTAGGCCCAGGTTGGCTTTCCACAGAGCACTGGGAATCTCAGCCAGGATATCACATGATTTTATTCTTAGAGACCGGGCAGCCATCCTTGAGAGTCAAAACACACATGGACCTCACATGGTAGACCTCAATGGGCCTGGCTTCATGCGACCTTTTGGCCACTCTTTGGGAAGCCTTGTTTGTGAGAGTTCTCCAGAGCTTTCATTGAAATGAGCTTCCTCACCATTTAATGGTTCCTGAATGAATGGAAACCCACAGTGCCTCCAACTTCATCCTTGAAAAAATGGCTAGATAAATGCCATGAAATTTTTAAGTTCCCATGACCAGGTGGCACTGGAGAACCTTTGGATGTCCTGTTGCTGATCAGGAGTGTACCAGACAGTGCCTTGATTGACTGGGTTTCATGAAAATGGTGTAGAACAGAGATGCCAGTAAGTTGGGGCCTGCTGAGTAGTGGGCCTAGAGAAGTGGTGTGCAGGAGTGTGATAAAACATCTGTGGTAGGGCCATGTGGATGTGACATTGGCTTCCAAATGGCTTGTGACTGACATGGAGCAGCCGGCAGACACTTATATGTAAAGGCATCTTGTTATATGGAGAGGTTTCAGGACAATGTTCAGAATCAGGTTGCTAGGGTCAAGGGGGCAAGCTCTGTGGGATAGAAAACTGGTTGGTGCCTTCTCCTGGGACCCTGACCCACCACACGTGACAGAACTCCCTCCAGCACTGTGTCCCAGTTGAACTCCTTGTATTTCATGAAGCAAATACCAAACTCCCAGTGCAGCAGCAAGAAACACCACAAAATGTAGAGGAGGACCAAGTGGCTTCACAGTCCACACGGGGAGACACTTAGCCTCCAGTGGCCACTGTGGACCTACAAAGAGAGAATTCAGCACTTCTGCCTCATGTTCATTGGAAAATCAGCAACCATGTCCTCCAGGTCACATAGATGCAGACCCAGCTTTGATGGTCTCACTACAAAGGAAGCTAAAGCTCCTGACAACAACATATATTTCAAGTGCCCAACCTCAGAGGCAGTTTCTCACGAAGTCTTTAGGCCAGCAGAGCTCCATGTTTGTGGAGTGTTTACCCTGTCCCTTACTTATGGAAACTCCTCTACCACCTCCAAGGTTGTGAACTCCTGAGCATTTTCCATTCCACATATGTATCCACAGATTTTCTAACTCTTCCCCTCGAGTTGCTTCTTCCTTGGGGCGAAGGTCATGTCAAGGCATTGTTCTGGATGAGAGTGGGAAGATTTTTGTGTAGCACGTATTTGCATACACATTGGATTCATTTCCTATTTTCCATTTGAAATACTGATTCCCTGACACTAACCCATACCCTACTAGACTCTGACTATGAATCCTAATATGATGGAGAAAAAGAACCCAAACAGAATAGAAATACAAGCAGTTCAGAGGAGGCATGGTGTATAGTTGCACTTGCCTTTTGCATTATAAAGGGTAGGTGTTATAAATCGAGTCCAATTGAATAGAAATAGTTCTCCATGTGTTCTTAAAGTTAACAAATATGTGAATTCCTGTCTCCCTTTCTCTGTAGCCTATTCAGCACATGTATTTTTACATGCACATGAAGAATCCTACCTGGTATCCCACGTATATTCTTGTGAGGTGGCTGACTTGGCAGATACAAATTGTGAGAAGAGATCACTCCTCCCAAACGCTGTTGGAACTGAAAATTCAACCTATGGGTGAGCTTCCTACTTGAACAACAGGATACAAAAATCCATGTTCAGTAAAATAAATATTTTTGGATCTGTGGATGATATATATTTCATCATGAATTCCGAATGGCATATATATTTCGAATTTTTAATGTCTGTGTGTGTGTTTTTTTTGTGTGTGTATATATGGATATAATTCACATACACACACAAACTCTCTCCAGATTTTTCAAAATATGAAATATATGTGTCTTATGATACATTCCCTAAATTCATTCATGTTCATATATGTGGATTTATAATCAACTTTTCACAAGATTATTCTCAGAAATATTTATCCACCTGAAATACATATTTTTTTCCTAATACTGAAAACTAACTTCAGTGGATGGTGCATAGAAATCCTAATCTTTCTACAGTAACTGACCCAGTTTAACATCAATGCAAGTACATTCCTATGGGACATGATGTGTATTTTGACGTTCATTTTTATTCAACACTGGTACCTTACTATTTCTTCAGCTGATGCACATCATAGGATGTATATTTCATCCTCAAGTTTAAAAATTTCTAGGCATTTGGTTCACTTTCAATCCCTTCCTGCTTCAGAACACATGTATTCCTCCATGTTTCTTGACTGGTTTGTTCATGAGACTTCTTTCCAAACACATGATTTTCCATTTCCATAATCACTTTGGAAGCAAAACTCACACACCCTTCAGGGTAAACCATAACCCTAATATTGCCATTAGATGTATAACTGGTAGGAATGAATGATTGTGTATCAATATAAGATTTCCTATATACTTTCAGATATCAACTCAATCCATTATTTAAATTGCAAGCAGTTATGTTATTTATTCACAGTATGGTCTATTCATGCATTATCTCTATATTCATAGACCCAGGGTACACCTATTTGTACCCCCAAATACTAATTAATACGTCTTCAACATATTGCTCCCAGCAATGGTGGAAGAAATACTCATGTCACCTGATCTACATATACATTTTATCACTGTCATATTCTGGACAGAAAATGCAAAGGTCACACTTATGATGGTAGCAAAGCCTAATTGGAAAGTGAGCATGGATTACTAAAAACTTCCTTCTCCAGGTTGCCTAATGCTCTCCAATGTCAATCCTATTGGTGACTACACACTTGTTTCTTCCTAAGATTATTCAAACTCAACCCTGTTGAAAATGTCTAATCCTATCACTCACCTTATACTTTGCCTGATTTCCTAATGTCTCTATTGATATCTGCTTTCCTACATATTTTTCCCCAGTTCATCATTGTGACTGACTCTTCACATGTGCTGACATTTACATTCACTCTCTAACCGACACCCAATTGCTAAAGAACTTTTGGTCCAAATTTTACACTCACTCTTCTTCCTAAACCTACCGACTAGCTTCCTAATCTTACCTACTATCCCTTTTTGACTGGATGTTCTCTTCTACATTCAATCATCCGAGGTACAAAGTCCTATGCCATTGTATATCCATTTATCTGAGACATCTGTGCACAATGTAATTCAAAGCTAAGTATCCCAATCAAGGGCCCAATGCCCTTCTGGCCTTCAAATCTTACATAGATTTCTGTTTTCATGCATATATTTCACCTACATATGATTATAAATATCGCAGGTTCCCCATACCATTCTACAACTAGCAGAATGATTCCTAATCCAAATCCAACATGTTCTTAACCCTAAACAGACACTGTTCCCTCAATCTAACTTTACAGAAGAGCAGGGACAGAGTTGGTCTTACAATACAGGAATGGAGGGGATCTTCCACCTGCTGAGAACCTCAAAGGTCCATGCAGAAATGAACCCTGGAGAAGATGTAGGCAGCTATGAAGGACCTGAGAGAGCAAAAGTCATCTTCCATGGCAAACAACCTGGTCAGGATGAAGGGATGTGTCTGAATGAGCCTCTCTCTTCTTAATGTAAACAAGATGGACCAAACCAGGCCTGTGTGCAGAGCTGTTCCTTGGTGCCTATGGTGGATATTCCATTCTAACTTGTGAAAGTGTCACAGGAAGCAGGGGCAGCCTCCATCTCCTGGGACCCTTGCAAGCAACTGTTAGGACACAGTGGTTGCCAGGCAGTGACCTCATTCAGTTCCTGAAGGAAGTGACCTCACCTCACTTCCTTGGTGATGGAACTCTCTGAACTTGGGATCCAGGAAGCCAGGCACCCAGAGGCAGTCCCAGTCCCAGTCCCAGTGGGCTCACTTGTTTGGATTTACCAAGGACAGAGTCAGTCTTCCTTGGTCCCTACTGATGTGAGGATGGCCAAATGCCAGGAAAGCACTGAAGAGGGCCTTGCCTGAGAAAGCAGGTCGTGGCTCACCGCTGGCTCCTGACAACTTCACAGAGGTGGCCAAGGAGGCCAGATCTGAGACAGGACAGGCCATTTCGGGGCAACATAGTATGGCCCAGCAGTCAGACGACACTCCAGGTAGTCACAGACCTACTTGGGGGAAGGAGGTGCCTTTGTGGGTGTGGGGGTGAGTTTGTGGATTTTTCTCATGTTCTGAGAATAGGTAGGAAAGGCTGTTTGTTTGTTTGGAGTGGACTGTTTCCAGTATGTCTTTTGACAAGGCGAGTGTTTCTAAGTTTGTGTATCTCACTGTGTCCCTGGTTGTAGACATTAGAAAAGAGAATGCATCAATGGATGTGTCCTGTCTAGTAGAAAGCTTCCCAGTATTCATCCTGCCCAATTTATGAATGGACTGCGGCTTGCCTTATGGATGGGCAACACCTACTATCTTCCTAAGTTCCTGATTTCTTCCTGCATTCTGGCCACTCTCCAGAATAGGCTCATGGTTTTGTGTCCAAGATATGTACCACCTCCAAGCTCTGTGACATGGCCATGTACTGGATAGCTGAAAGGAATGGTGAGAATCTCAGAAAGCTCAGATATCAGTGGGAACAGTAAAGTCTCAGTGGAGAAAGCCTGCTTTGGGCCTTTTGCTTACCTATTGTTCTGTTGCCCTGAATGTCAGGAAGGCCTTTGCCTCAGGGCACCCCTTTGTGAAGCCTCAAGAAAACAGTTTTCAAATGGAAATGAATGGGCATCACCTGTGGCTCTTTGCTTCATTGCTTTGCAAAGGGATGTATCTGAATCAGCCTCTTGGCCCTGTGTGAGGCTGTGGCTTAGATTGTCAGCACCTGATGGATTGAAGAAAAATCCCATGTGTGCATCCAAAGCCGAAGTGGCAAAAAAGCAGTCATTTTGGATGAAGTCTCTCGCCTTCCTCTGTAAGGTTCCTGACCTCCATCAAGAGAGCATAGGGATCCTTTGGGTCAAATGAGTTCTTCAAAGCCCTGCAGAGGCTAGCCCATAGGTGCTTGGGTTTTCTCCTGACTCCAGTTCACACAAAGAATCTATACCCCGCAGTCAGTAGGCCTCAAATTGGAAAAGCAGAGCAGTATTAAAGGCAGGCCTATTTGATCACTCCTGGTGCACAGGAAGGCTGTCCAGGCCACCCTGATATTAGGCAAATGAGGGGCAAGGGAGCTTATTGTGGACACTGTCTTGGGCTGCGCCCCTGATGGAAACCTCCAGCCAGAGGTTGTGATGAGTGTGTATATGGAAGAAGATGAGGGCCATGTGCCAGTGTTTTGGTTGGAATTGTGGTCCTTTGTGTGGCGGTTGGAAGAGATGACTGGGTCCACCTTGGCGTGAACTCTGGTGTGATTCCCCTTGGAGACTGAGTTCTTGAACTGACCTCAGAGAAGTATTGCCATGAACTGTGTTGAGCTTTTAGTAGGCCACGCATGAGAGTCACCCTTGGAAACTGAGATCTAGGCCCAGGTTGGCTTTCCACAGAGCACTGGGAATCTCAGCCAGGATATCACATGATTTTATTCTTACAGACCTGGCAGCCATCGTTGAGAGTCAAAACACACATGGACCTCACATGGAAGACCTCAATGGGCCTGGCTTCATGCGACCTTTTGGCCACTCTTTGGGAAGCCTTGTTTGTGAGAGTTCTCCAGAGCTTTCATTGAAATGAGCTTCCTCACCATTTAATGGTTCCTGAATGAATGGAAACCCACAGTGCCTCCAACTTCATCCTTGAAAAATGGCTAGATAAATGCCATGAAATTTTTAAGTTCCCATGACCAGGTGGCACTGGAGAACCTTTGGATGTCCTGTTGCTGATCAGGAGTGTAGCAGACAGTGCCTTGATTGACTGGGTTTCATGAAAATGGTGTAGAACAGAGATGCCAGTAAGTTGGGGCCTGCTGAGTAGTGGGCCTAGAGAAGTGGTGTGCAGGAGTGTGATAAAACATCTGTGGTAGGGCCATGTGGATGTGACATTGGCTTCCAAATGGCTTGTGACTGACATGGAGCAGCCGGCAGACACTTATATGTAAAGGCATCTTGTTATATGGAGAGGTTTCAGGACAATGTTCAGAATCAGGTTGCTAGGGTCAAGGGGGCAAGCTCTGTGGAATAGAAAACTGGTTGGTGCCTTCTCCTGGGACCCTGACCCACCACACGTGACAGAACTCCCTCCAGCACTGTGTCCCAGTTGAACTCCTTGTATTTCATGAAGCAAATACCAAACTCCCAGTGCAGCAGCAAGAAACACCACGAAAAGTAGAGGAGGACCAAATGGCTTCACAGTCCACACGGGGAGACACTTAGCCTCCAGTGGCCACTGTGGACCTACAAAGAGACAATTCAGCACTTCTGCCTCATGTTCATTGGAAAATCAGCAACCATGTCCTCCAGGTCACATAGATGCAGACCCAGCTTTGATGGTCTCACTACAAAGGAAGCTAAAGCTCCTGACAACAACATATATTTCAAGTGCCCAACCTCAGAGGCAGTTTCTCACGAAGTCTTTAGGCCAGCAGAGCTCCATGTTTGTGGAGTGTTTAAACTGTCCCTTACTTATGGAAACTCCTCTACCACCTCCAAGCTTGTGAACTCCTGAGCATTTTCCATTCCACATATGTATCCACAGATTTTCTAACTCTTCCCCTCGAGTTGCTTCTTCCTTGGGGCGAAGGTCATGTCAAGGCATTGTTCTGGATGAGAGTGGGAAGATTTTTGTGTAGCACGTATTTGCATACACATTGGATTCATTTCCTATTTTCCATTGGAAATACTGATTCCCTGACACTAACCCATACCCTACTAGACTCTGACTATGAATCCCAATATGATGGAGAAAAAGAACCCAAACAGAATAGAAATACAAGCAGTTCAGAGGAGGCATGGTGTATAGTTGCACTTGCCTTTTGCATTATAAAGGGTAGGTGTTATAAATCGAGTCCAATTGAATAGAAATAGTTCTCCATGTGTTCTTAAAGTTAACAAATATGTGAATTCCTGTCTCCCTTTCTCTGTAGCCTATTCAGCACATGTATTTTTACATGCACATGAAGAATCCTACCTGGTATCCCACGTATATTCTTGTGAGGTGGCTGACTTGGCAGATACAAATTGTGAGAAGAGATCACTCCTCCCAAACGCTGTTGGAACTGAAAATTCAAACTATGGGTGAGCTTCCTACTTGAACAACAGGATACAAAAATCCATGTTCAGTAAAATAAATATTTTTGGATCTGTGGATGATATATATTTCATCATGAATTTCGAATGGCATATATATTTCGAATTTTTAATGTCTGTGTGTGTGTTTTGTGTGTGTGTGTATATATGGATATAAATACACATACACACACAAACTCTCTCCAGATTTTTCAAAATATGAAATATATGTGTCTTATGATACATTCCCTAAATTCATTCATGTTCATATATGTGGATTTATAATCAACTTTTCACAAGATTATTCTCAGAAATATTTATCCACCTGAAATACATATTTTTTTCCTAGTACTGAAAACTAACTTCAGTGGATGGTGCATAGAAATCCTAATCTTTCTACAGTAACTGACCCAGTTTAACATCAATGCAAGTACATTCCTATGGGACATGATGTGTATTTTGACGTTCATTTTTATTCAACACTGGTACCTTACTATTTCTTCAGCTGATGCACATCATAGGATGTATATTTCATCCTCAAGTTTAAAAATTTCTAGGCATTTGGTTCATTTTCAATCCCTTCCTGCTTCAGAACACATGTATTCCTCCATGTTTCTTGACTGGTTTGTTCATGAGACTTCTTTCCAAACACATGATTTTCCATTTCCATAATCACTTTGGAAGCAAAACTCACACACCCTTCAGGGTAAACCATAACCCTAATATTGCCATTAGATGTATAACTGGTAGGAATGAATGATTGTGTATCAATAAAAGATTTCCTATATACTTTCAGATATCAACTCAATCCATTATTTAAATTGCAAGCAGTTATATTATTTATTCACAGTATGGTCTATTCATGCATTATCTCTATATTCATTGACCCAGGGTACACCTATTTGTACCCCCAAATACTAATTAATACGTCTTCAACATATTGCTCCCAGCAATGGTGGAAGAAATACTCATGTCACCTGATCTACATATACATTTTATCACTGTGATATTCTGGACACAAAATGCAAAGGTCACACTTATGATTGTAGCAAAGCCTAATTGGAAAGTGAGCATGGATTACTAAAAACTTCCTTCTCCAGGTTGCCTAATGCTCTCCAATGTCAATCCTATTGGTGACTACACACTTGTTTCTTCCTAAGATTACATATTCAACCTCAACCCTGTTGAAAATGTCTAATCCTATCACTCACCTTATACTTTGCCTGATTTCCTAATGTCTCTATTGATATCTGCTTTCCTACATATTTTTCCCCAGTTCATCATTGTGACTGACTCTTCACATGTGCTGACATTTACATTCACTCTCTAACCGACACCCAATTGCTAAAGAACTTTTGGTCCAAATTTTACACTCACTCTTCTTCCTAATCCTACCGACTAGCTTCCTAATCTTACCTACTATCCCTTTTTGACTGGATGTTCTCTTCTACATTCAATGATCCAAGGTACATGGTCCTATGCCATTGTATATCAATTTATCTGAGACATCTGTGCACAATGTAATTCAAAGCTAAGTATCCCAATCAAGGGCCCAATGCCCTTCTGGCCTTCAAATCTTAGATTTCTGTTTTCATGCATATATTTCACCTATATATGATTATAAACATCTCAGGTTCCCAATACCATTCTACAACCAGCAGAATGATTCCTAACCCAAATCGAACATGTTCTTAACCCTAAACAGACACTGTTCCCTCAATCTAACTTTACAGAAGAGCAGGGAAAGAGTTGGTCTTACAATACAGGAATGGAGGGGATCTTCCACCTGCTGAGAACCTCAAAGGTCCATGCAGAAATGAACCCTGGAGAAGATGTAGGCAGCTATGAAGGACCTGAGAGAGCAAAAGTCATCTTCCATGGCAAACAACCTGGTCAGGATGAAGGGATGTGTCTGAATGAGCCACTCTCTTCTTAATGTAGACAAGATGGACCAAAGCAGGCCTGTGTGGAGAGCTGTTCCTTGGTGCCTATGGTGGATATTCCATTCTAACTTGTGAAAGTGTCACAGGAAGCAGGGGCAGCCTCCATCTCCTGGGAGCCTTGCAAGCAACTGTTAGGACACAGTGGTTGCCAGGCAGTGACCTCATTCAGTTCCTGAAGGAAGTGACCTCACCTCACTTCCTTGGTGATGGAACTCTCTGAACTTGGGATCCAGGAAGCCAGGCACCCAGAGGCAGTCCCAGTCCCAGTCCCAGTGGGCTCACTTGTTTGGATTTACCAAGGACAGAGTCAGTCTTCCTTGGTCCCTACTGATGTGAGGATGGCCAAATGCCAGGAAAGCACTGAAGAGGGCCTTGCCTGAGAAAGCAGGTCGTGGCTCACCGCTGGCTCCTGACAACTTCACAGAGTTGGCCAACGAGGCCAGATCTGAGACAGGACAGGCCATTTCGGGGGAACATACTATGGCCCAGCAGTCAGACGACACTCCGGGTAGTCACAGACCTACTAGGGGGAAGGAGGTGCCTTTGTGGGTGTGGGGGTGAGTTTGTGGATTTTTCTCATGTTCTGAGAATAGGTAGGAAAGGCGGTTTGTTTGTTTGGAGTGGACTGTTTCCAGTAAGTCTTTTGACAAGGCGAGTGTTTCTAAGTTTGTGTATCTCACTGTGTCCCTGGTTGTAGACATTAAGAAAGAGAATGCATCAATGGATGTGTCCTGTCTAGTAGAAAGCTTCCCAGTATTCATCCTGCCCAATTTATGAATGGACTGCGGCTTGCCTTATGGATGGGCAACACCTACTATCTTCCTAAGTTCCTGATTTCTTCCTGCATTCTGGCCACTCTCCAGAATAGGCTCATGGTTTTGTGTCCAAGATATGTACCACCTCCAAGCTCTGTGACATGGCCATGTACTGGATAGCTGAAAGGAATGGTGAGCATCTCAGAAAGCTCAGATTTCAGTGGGAACAGTAAAGTCTCAGTGGAGAAAGCCTGCTTTGGGCCTTTTGCTTACCTATTGTTCTGTTGCCCTGAATGTCAGGAAGGCCTTTGCCTCAGGGCACCCCTTTGTGAAGCCTCAAGAAAACAGTTTTCAAATGGAAATGAATGGGCATCACCTGTGGCTCTTTGCTTCATTGCTTTGCAAAGGGATGTATCTGAATCAGCCTCTTGGCCCTGTGTGAGGCTGTGGCTTAGATTGTCAGCACCTGATGGATTGAAGAAAAATCCCATGTGTGCATCCAAAGCCGAAGTGGCAAAAAAGCAGTCATTTTGGATGAAGTCTCTCGCCTTCCTCTGTAAGGTTCCTGACCTCCATCAAGAGAGCATAGGGATCCTTTGGGTCAAATGAGTTCTTCAAAGCCCTGCAGAGGCTAGCCCATAGGTGCTTGGGTTTTCTCCTGACTCCAATTCACACAAAGAATCTATACCCCGCAGTCAGTAGGCCTCAAATTGGAAAAGCAGAGCAGTATTAAAGGCAGGCCTATTTGATCACTCCTGGTGCACAGGAAGGCTGTCCAGGCCACCCTGATATTAGGCAAATGAGGGGCAAGGGAGCTTATTGTGGACACTGTCTTGGGCTGCGCCCCTGATGGAAACCTCCAGCCAGAGGTTGTGATGAGTGTGTATATGGAAGAAGATGAGGGCCATGTGCCAGTGTTTTGGTTGGAATTGTGGTCCTTTGTGTGGCGGTTGGAAGAGATGACTGGGTCCACCTTGGCGTGAACTCTGGTGTGATTCCCCTTGGAGACTGAGTTCTGGAACTGACCTCAGAGAAGTATTGCCATGAACTGTGTTGAGCTTTTAGTAGGCCACGCATGAGAGTCACCCTTGGAAACTGAGATCTAGGCCCAGGTTGGCTTTCCACAGAGCACTGGGAATCTCAGCCAGGATATCACATGATTTTATTCTTAGAGACCGGGCAGCCATCCTTGAGAGTGAAAACACACATGGACCTCACATGGTAGACCTCAATGGGCCTGGCTTCATGCGACCTTTTGGCCACTCTTTGGGAAGCCTTGTTTGTGAGAGTTCTCCAGAGCTTTCATTGAAATGAGCTTCCTCACCATTTAATGGTTCCTGAATGAATAGAAACCCACAGTGCCTCCAACTTCATCCTTGAAAAATGGCTAGATAAATGCCATGAAATTTTTAAGTTCCCATGACCAGGTGGTACTGGAGAACCTTTGGATGTCCTGTTGCTGATCAGGAGTGTACCAGACAGTGCCTTGATTGACTGGGTTTCATGAAAATGGTGTAGAACAGAGATGCCAGTAAGTTGGGGCCTGCTGAGTAGTGGGCCTAGAGAAGTGGTGTGCAGGAGTGTGATAAAACATCTGTGGTAGGGCCATGTGGATGTGACATTGGCTTCCAAATGGCTTGTGACTGACATGGAGCAGCCGGCAGACACTTATATGTAAAGGCATCTTGTTATATGGAGAGGTTTCAGGACAATGTTCAGAATCAGGTTGCTAGGGTCAAGGGGGCAAGCTCTGTGGGATAGAAAACTGGTTGGTGCCTTCTCCTGGGACCCTGACCCACCACACGTGACAGAACTCCCTCCAGCACTGTGTCCCAGTTGAACTCCTTGTATTTCATGAAGCAAATACCAAACTCCCAGTGCAGCAGCAAGAAACACCACAAAATGTAGAGGAGGACCAAGTGGCTTCACAGTCCACACGGGGAGACACTTAGCCTCCAGTGGCCACTGTGGACCTACAAAGAGAGAATTCAGCACTTCTGCCTCATGTTCATTGGAAAATCAGCAACCATGTCCTCCAGGTCACATAGATGCAGACCCAGCTTTGATGGTCTCACTACAAAGGAAGCTAAAGCTCCTGACAACAACATATATTTCAAGTGCCCAACCTCAGAGGCAGTTTCTCACGAAGTCTTTAGGCCAGCAGAGCTCCATGTTTGTGGAGTGTTTACCCTGTCCCTTACTTATGGAAACTCCTCTACCACCTCCAAGCTTGTGAACTCCTGAGCATTTTCCATTCCACATATGTATCCACAGATTTTCTAACTCTTCCCCTCGAGTTGCTTCTTCCTTGGGGCGAAGGTCATGTCAAGGCATTGTTCTGGATGAGAGTGGGAAGATTTTTGTGTAGCACGTATTTGCATACACATTGGATTCATTTCCTATTTTCCATTGGAAATACTGATTCCCTGACACTAACCCATACCCTACTAGACTCTGACTATGAATCCCAATATGATGGAGAAAAAGAACCCAAACAGAATAGAAATACAAGCAGTTCAGAGGAGGCATGGTGTATAGTTGCACTTGCCTTTTGCATTATAAAGGGTAGGTGTTATAAATCGAGTCCAATTGAATAGAAATAGTTCTCCATGTGTTCTTAAAGTTAACAAATATGTGAATTCCTGTCTCCCTTTCTCTGTAGCCTATTCAGCACATGTATTTTTACATGCACATGAAGAATCCTACCTGGTATCCCACGTATATTCTTGTGAGGTGGCTGACTTGGCAGATACAAATTGTGAGAAGAGATCACTCCTCCCAAACGCTGTTGGAACTGAAAATTCAAACTATGGGTGAGCTTCCTACTTGAACAACAGGATACAAAAATCCATGTTCAGTAAAATAAATATTTTTGGATCTGTGGATGATATATATTTCATCATGAATTTCGAATGGCATATATATTTCGAATTTTTAATGTCTGTGTGTGTGTTTTGTGTGTGTGTGTATATATGGATATAAATACACATACACACACAAACTCTCTCCAGATTTTTCAAAATATGAAATATATGTGTCTTATGATACATTCCCTAAATTCATTCATGTTCATATATGTGGATTTATAATCAACTTTTCACAAGATTATTCTCAGAAATATTTATCCACCTGAAATACATATTTTTTTCCTAGTACTGAAAACTAACTTCAGTGGATGGTGCATAGAAATCCTAATCTTTCTACAGTAACTGACCCAGTTTAACATCAATGCAAGTACATTCCTATGGGACATGATGTGTATTTTGACGTTCATTTTTATTCAACACTGGTACCTTACTATTTCTTCAGCTGATGCACATCATAGGATGTATATTTCATCCTCAAGTTTAAAAATTTCTAGGCATTTGGTTCACTTTCAATCCCTTCCTGCTTCAGAACACATGTATTCCTCCATGTTTCTTGACTGGTTTGTTCATGAGACTTCTTTCCAAACACATGATTTTCCATTTCCATAATCACTTTGGAAGCAAAACTCACACACCCTTCAGGGTAAACCATAACCCTAATATTGCCATTAGATGTATAACTGGTAGGAATGAATGATTGTGTATCAATATAAGATTTCCTATATACTTTCAGATATCAACTCAATCCATTATTTAAATTGCAAGCAGTTATATTATTTATTCACAGTATGGTCTATTCATGCATTATCTCTATATTCATTGACCCAGGGTACACCTATTTGTACCCCCAAATACTAATTAATACGTCTTCAACATATTGCTCCCAGCAATGGTGGAAGAAATACTCATGTCACCTGATCTACATATACATTTTATCACTGTCATATTCTGGACACAAAATGCAAAGGTCACACTTATGATTGTAGCAAAGCCTAATTGGAAAGTGAGCATGGATTACTAAAAACTTCCTTCTCCAGGTTGCCTAATGCTCTCCAATGTCAATCCTATTGGTGACTACACACTTGTTTCTTCCTAAGATTACATATTCAACCTCAACCCTGTTGAAAATGTCTAATCCTATCACTCACCTTATACTTTGCCTGATTTCCTAATGTCTCTATTGATATCTGCTTTCCTACATATTTTTCCCCAGTTCATCATTGTGACTGACTCTTCACATGTGCTGACATTTACATTCACTCTCTAACCGACACCCAATTGCTAAAGAACTTTTGGTCCAAATTTTACACTCACTCTTCTTCCTAATCCTACCGACTAGCTTCCTAATCTTACCTACTATCCCTTTTTGACTGGATGTTCTCTTCTACATTCAATGATCCAAGGTACATGGTCCTATGCCATTGTATATCAATTTATCTGAGACATCTGTGCACAATGTAATTCAAAGCTAAGTATCCCAATCAAGGGCCCAATGCCCTTCTGGCCTTCAAATCTTAGATTTCTGTTTTCATGCATATATTTCACCTATATATGATTATAAACATCTCAGGTTCCCAATACCATTCTACAACCAGCAGAATGATTCCTAACCCAAATCGAACATGTTCTTAACCCTAAACAGACACTGTTCCCTCAATCTAACTTTACAGAAGAGCAGGGAAAGAGTTGGTCTTACAATACAGGAATGGAGGGGATCTTCCACCTGCTGAGAACCTCAAAGGTCCATGCAGAAATGAACCCTGGAGAAGATGTAGGCAGCTATGAAGGACCTGAGAGAGCAAAAGTCATCTTCCATGGCAAACAACCTGGTCAGGATGAAGGGATGTGTCTGAATGAGCCACTCTCTTCTTAATGTAGACAAGATGGACCAAAGCAGGCCTGTGTGGAGAGCTGTTCCTTGGTGCCTATGGTGGATATTCCATTCTAACTTGTGAAAGTGTCACAGGAAGCAGGGGCAGCCTCCATCTCCTGGGAGCCTTGCAAGCAACTGTTAGGACACAGTGGTTGCCAGGCAGTGACCTCATTCAGTTCCTGAAGGAAGTGACCTCACCTCACTTCCTTGGTGATGGAACTCTCTGAACTTGGGATCCAGGAAGCCAGGCACCCAGAGGCAGTCCCAGTCCCAGTCGCAGTGGGCTCACTTGTTTGGATTTACCAAGGACAGAGTCAGTCTTCCTTGGTCCCTACTGATGTGAGGATGGCCAAATGCCAGGAAAGCACTGAAGAGGGCCTTGCCTGAGAAAGCAGGTCGTGGCTCACCGCTGGCTCCTGACAACTTCACAGAGTTGGCCAACGAGGCCAGATCTGAGACAGGACAGGCCATTTCGGGGGAACATACTATGGCCCAGCAGTCAGACGACACTCCGGGTAGTCACAGACCTACTAGGGGGAAGGAGGTGCCTTTGTGGGTGTGGGGGTGAGTTTGTGGATTTTTCTCATGTTCTGAGAATAGGTAGGAAAGGCGGTTTGTTTGTTTGGAGTGGACTGTTTCCAGTAAGTCTTTTGACAAGGCGAGTGTTTCTAAGTTTGTGTATCTCACTGTGTCCCTGGTTGTAGACATTAAGAAAGAGAATGCATCAATGGATGTGTCCTGTCTAGTAGAAAGCTTCCCAGTATTCATCCTGCCCAATTTATGAATGGACTGCGGCTTGCCTTATGGATGGGCAACACCTACTATCTTCCTAAGTTCCTGATTTCTTCCTGCATTCTGGCCACTCTCCAGAATAGGCTCATGGTTTTGTGTCCAAGATATGTACCACCTCCAAGCTCTGTGACATGGCCATGTACTGGATAGCTGAAAGGAATGGTGAGCATCTCAGAAAGCTCACATTTCAGTGGGAACAGTAAAGTCTCAGTGGAGAAAGCCTGCTTTGGGCCTTTTGCTTACCTATTGTTCTGTTGCCCTGAATGTCAGGAAGGCCTTTGCCTCAGGGCACCCCTTTGTGAAGCCTCAAGAAAACAGTTTTCAAATGGAAATGAATGGGCATCACCTGTGGCTCTTTGCTTCATTGCTTTGCAAAGGGATGTATCTGAATCAGCCTCTTGGCCCTGTGTGAGGCTGTGGCTTAGATTGTCAGCACCTGATGGATTGAAGAAAAATCCCATGTGTGCATCCAAAGCCGAAGTGGCAAAAAAGCAGTCATTTTGGATGAAGTCTCTCGCCTTCCTCTGTAAGGTTCCTGACCTCCATCAAGAGAGCATAGGGATCCTTTGGGTCAAATGAGTTCTTCAAAGCCCTGCAGAGGCTAGCCCATAGGTGCTTGGGTTTTCTCCTGACTCCAATTCACACAAAGAATCTATACCCCGCAGTCAGTAGGCCTCAAATTGGAAAAGCAGAGCAGTATTAAAGGCAGGCCTATTTGATCACTCCTGGTGCACATGAAGGCTGTCCAGGCCACCCTGATATTAGGCAAATGAGGGGCAAGGGAGCTTATTGTGGACACTGTCTTGGGCTGCGCCCCTGATGGAAACCTCCAGCCAGAGGTTGTGATGAGTGTGTATATGGAAGAAGATGAGGGCCATGTGGCAGTGTTTTGGTTGGAATTGTGGTCCTTTGTGTGGCGGTTGGAAGAGATGACTGGGTCCACCTTGGCGTGAACTCTGGTGTGATTCCCCTTGGAGACTGAGTTCTGGAACTGACCTCAGAGAAGTATTGCCATGAACTGTGTTGAGCTTTTAGTAGGCCACGCATGAGAGTCACCCTTGGAAACTGAGATCTAGGCCCAGGTTGGCTTTCCACAGAGCACTGGGAATCTCAGCCAGGATATCACATGATTTTATTCTTAGAGACCGGGCAGCCATCCTTGAGAGTGAAAACACACATGGACCTCACATGGTAGACCTCAATGGGCCTGGCTTCATGCGACCTTTTGGCCACTCTTTGGGAAGCCTTGTTTGTGAGAGTTCTCCAGAGCTTTCATTGAAATGAGCTTCCTCACCATTTAATGGTTCCTGAATGAATAGAAACCCACAGTGCCTCCAACTTCATCCTTGAAAAATGGCTAGATAAATGCCATGAAATTTTTAAGTTCCCATGACCAGGTGGTACTGGAGAACCTTTGGATGTCCTGTTGCTGATCAGGAGTGTACCAGACAGTGCCTTGATTGACTGGGTTTCATGAAAATGGTGTAGAACAGAGATGCCAGTAAGTTGGGGCCTGCTGAGTAGTGGGCCTAGAGAAGTGGTGTGCAGGAGTGTGATAAAACATCTGTGGTAGGGCCATGTGGATGTGACATTGGCTTCCAAATGGCTTGTGACTGACATGGAGCAGCCGGCAGACACTTATATGTAAAGGCATCTTGTTATATGGAGAGGTTTCAGGACAATGTTCAGAATCAGGTTGCTAGGGTCAAGGGGGCAAGCTCTGTGGGATAGAAAACTGGTTGGTGCCTTCTCCTGGGACCCTGACCCACCACACGTGACAGAACTCCCTCCAGCACTGTGTCCCAGTTGAACTCCTTGTATTTCATGAAGCAAATACCAAACTCCCAGTGCAGCAGCAAGAAACACCACAAAATGTAGAGGAGGACCAAGTGGCTTCACAGTCCACACGGGGAGACACTTAGCCTCCAGTGGCCACTGTGGACCTACAAAGAGAGAATTCAGCACTTCTGCCTCATGTTCATTGGAAAATCAGCAACCATGTCCTCCAGGTCACATAGATGCAGACCCAGCTTTGATGGTCTCACTACAAAGGAAGCTAAAGCTCCTGACAACAACATATATTTCAAGTGCCCAACCTCAGAGGCAGTTTCTCACGAAGTCTTTAGGCCAGCAGAGCTCCATGTTTGTGGAGTGTTTACCCTGTCCCTTACTTATGGAAACTCCTCTACCACCTCCAAGCTTGTGAACTCCTGAGCATTTTCCATTCCACATATGTATCCACAGATTTTCTAACTCTTCCCCTCGAGTTGCTTCTTCCTTGGGGCGAAGGTCATGTCAAGGCATTGTTCTGGATGAGAGTGGGAAGATTTTTGTGTAGCACGTATTTGCATACACATTGGATTCATTTCCTATTTTCCATTGGAAATACTGATTCCCTGACACTAACCCATACCCTACTAGACTCTGACTATGAATCCCAATATGATGGAGAAAAAGAACCCAAACAGAATAGAAATACAAGCAGTTCAGAGGAGGCATGGTGTATAGTTGCACTTGCCTTTTGCATTATAAAGGGTAGGTGTTATAAATCGAGTCCAATTGAATAGAAATAGTTCTCCATGTCTTCTTAAAGTTAACAAATATGTGAATTCCTGTCTCCCTTTCTCTGTAGCCTATTCAGCACATGTATTTTTACATGCACATGAAGAATCCTACCTGGTATCCCACGTATATTCTTGTGAGGTGGCTGACTTGGCAGATACAAATTGTGAGAAGAGATCACTCCTCCCAAACGCTGTTGGAACTGAAAATTCAAACTATGGGTGAGCTTCCTACTTGAACAACAGGATACAAAAATCCATGTTCAGTAAAATAAATATTTTTGGATCTGTGGATGATATATATTTCATCATGAATTTCGAATGGCATATATATTTCGAATTTTTAATGTCTGTGTGTGTGTTTTGTGTGTGTGTGTATATATGGATATAAATACACATACACACACAAACTCTCTCCAGATTTTTCAAAATATGAAATATATGTGTCTTATGATACATTCCCTAAATTCATTCATGTTCATATATGTGGATTTATAATCAACTTTTCACAAGATTATTCTCAGAAATATTTATCCACCTGAAATACATATTTTTTTCCTAGTACTGAAAACTAACTTCAGTGGATGGTGCATAGAAATCCTAATCTTTCTACAGTAACTGACCCAGTTTAACATCAATGCAAGTACATTCCTATGGGACATGATGTGTATTTTGACGTTCATTTTTATTCAACACTGGTACCTTACTATTTCTTCAGCTGATGCACATCATAGGATGTATATTTCATCCTCAAGTTTAAAAATTTCTAGGCATTTGGTTCACTTTCAATCCCTTCCTGCTTCAGAACACATGTATTCCTCCATGTTTCTTGACTGGTTTGTTCATGAGACTTCTTTCCAAACACATGATTTTCCATTTCCATAATCACTTTGGAAGCAAAACTCACACACCCTTCAGGGTAAACCATAACCCTAATATTGCCATTAGATGTATAACTGGTAGGAATGAATGATTGTGTATCAATATAAGATTTCCTATATAATTTCAGATATCAACTCAATCCATTATTTAAATTGGAAGCAGTTATATTATTTATTCACAGTATGGTCTATTCATGCATTATCTCTATATTCATTGACCCAGGGTACACCTATTTGTACCCCCAAATACTAATTAATACGTCTTCAACATATTGCTCCCAGCAATGGTGGAAGAAATACTCATGTCACCTGATCTACATATACATTTTATCACTGTGATATTCTGGACACAAAATGCAAAGGTCACACTTATGATTGTAGCAAAGCCTAATTGGAAAGTGAGCATGGATTACTAAAAACTTCCTTCTCCAGGTTGCCTAATGCTCTCCAATGTCAATCCTATTGGTGACTACACACTTGTTTCTTCCTAAGATTACATATTCAACCTCAACCCTGTTGAAAATGTCTAATCCTATCACTCACCTTATACTTTGCCTGATTTCCTAATGTCTCTATTGATATCTGCTTTCCTACATATTTTTCCCCAGTTCATCATTGTGACTGACTCTTCACATGTGCTGACATTTACATTCACTCTCTAACCGACACCCAATTGCTAAAGAACTTTTGGTCCAAATTTTACACTCACTCTTCTTCCTAATCCTACCGACTAGCTTCCTAATCTTACCTACTATCCCTTTTTGACTGGATGTTCTCTTCTACATTCAATGATCCAAGGTACATGGTCCTATGCCATTGTATATCAATTTATCTGAGACATCTGTGCACAATGTAATTCAAAGCTAAGTATCCCAATCAAGGGCCCAATGCCCTTCTGGCCTTCAAATCTTAGATTTCTGTTTTCATGCATATATTTCACCTATATATGATTATAAACATCTCAGGTTCCCAATACCATTCTACAACCAGCAGAATGATTCCTAACCCAAATCGAACATGTTCTTAACCCTAACCAGACACTGTTCCCTCAATCTAACTTTACAGAAGAGCAGGGAAAGAGTTGGTCTTACAATACAGGAATGGAGGGGATCTTCCACCTGCTGAGAACCTCAAAGGTCCATGCAGAAATGAACCCTGGAGAAGATGTAGGCAGCTATGAAGGACCTGAGAGAGCAAAAGTCATCTTCCATGGCAAACAACCTGGTCAGGATGAAGGGATGTGTCTGAATGAGCCACTCTCTTCTTAATGTAGACAAGATGGACCAAAGCAGGCCTGTGTGGAGAGCTGTTCCTTGGTGCCTATGGTGGATATTCCATTCTAACTTGTGAAAGTGTCACAGGAAGCAGGGGCAGCCTCCATCTCCTGGGAGCCTTGCAAGCAACTGTTAGGACACAGTGGTTGCCAGGCAGTGACCTCATTCAGTTCCTGAAGGAAGTGACCTCACCTCACTTCCTTGGTGATGGAACTCTCTGAACTTGGGATCCAGGAAGCCAGGCACCCAGAGGCAGTCCCAGTCCCAGTCCCAGTGGGCTCACTTGTTTGGATTTACCAAGGACAGAGTCAGTCTTCCTTGGTCCCTACTGATGTGAGGATGGCCAAATGCCAGGAAAGCACTGAAGAGGGCCTTGCCTGAGAAAGCAGGTCGTGGCTCACCGCTGGCTCCTGACAACTTCACAGAGTTGGCCAAGGAGGCCAGATCTGAGACAGGACAGGCCATTTCGGGGGAACATACTATGGCCCAGCAGTCAGACGACACTCCGGGTAGTCACAGACCTACTAGGGGGAAGGAGGTGCCTTTGTGGGTGTGGGGGTGAGTTTGTGGATTTTTCTCATGTTCTGAGAATAGGTAGGAAAGGCAGTTTGTTTGTTTGGAGTGGACTGTTTCCAGTAAGTCTTTTGACAAGGCGAGTGTTTCTAAGTTTGTGTATCTCACTGTGTCCCTGGTTGTAGACATTAAGAAAGAGAATGCATCAATGGATGTGTCCTGTCTAGTAGAAAGCTTCCCAGTATTCATCCTGCCCAATTTATGAATGGACTGCGGCTTGCCTTATGGATGGGCAACACCTACTATCTTCCTAAGTTCCTGATTTCTTCCTGCATTCTGGCCACTCTCCAGAATAGGCTCATGGTTTTGTGTCCAAGATATGTACCACCTCCAAGCTCTGTGACATGGCCATGTACTGGATAGCTGAAAGGAATGGTGAGCATCTCAGAAAGCTCACATTTCAGTGGGAACAGTAAAGTCTCAGTGGAGAAAGCCTGCTTTGGGCCTTTTGCTTACCTATTGTTCTGTTGCCCTGAATGTCAGGAAGGCCTTTGCCTCAGGGCACCCCTTTGTGAAGCCTCAAGAAAACAGTTTTCAAATGGAAATGAATGGGCATCACCTGTGGCTCTTTGCTTCATTGCTTTGCAAAGGGATGTATCTGAATCAGCCTCTTGGCCCTGTGTGAGGCTGTGGCTTAGATTGTCAGCACCTGATGGATTGAAGAAAAATCCCATGTGTGCATCCAAAGCCGAAGTGGCAAAAAAGCAGTCATTTTGGATGAAGTCTCTCGCCTTCCTCTGTAAGGTTCCTGACCTCCATCAAGAGAGCATAGGGATCCTTTGGGTCAAATGAGTTCTTCAAAGCCCTGCAGAGGCTAGCCCATAGGTGCTTGGGTTTTCTCCTGACTCCAATTCACACAAAGAATCTATACCCCGCAGTCAGTAGGCCTCAAATTGGAAAAGCAGAGCAGTATTAAAGGCAGGCCTATTTGATCACTCCTGGTGCACAGGAAGGCTGTCCAGGCCACCCTGATATTAGGCAAATGAGGGGCAAGGGAGCTTATTGTGGACACTGTCTTGGGCTGCGCCCCTGATGGAAACCTCCAGCCAGAGGTTGTGATGAGTGTGTATATGGAAGAAGATGAGGGCCATGTGCCAGTGTTTTGGTTGGAATTGTGGTCCTTTGTGTGGCGGTTGGAAGAGATGACTGGGTCCACCTTGGCGTGAACTCTGGTGTGATTCCCCTTGGAGACTGAGTTCTGGAACTGACCTCAGAGAAGTATTGCCATGAACTGTGTTGAGCTTTTAGTAGGCCACGCATGAGAGTCACCCTTGGAAACTGAGATCTAGGCCCAGGTTGGCTTTCCACAGAGCACTGGGAATCTCAGCCAGGATATCACATGATTTTATTCTTAGAGACCGGGCAGCCATCCTTGAGAGTGAAAACACACATGGACCTCACATGGTAGACCTCAATGGGCCTGGCTTCATGCGACCTTTTGGCCACTCTTTGGGAAGCCTTGTTTGTGAGAGTTCTCCAGAGCTTTCATTGAAATGAGCTTCCTCACCATTTAATGGTTCCTGAATGAATAGAAACCCACAGTGCCTCCAACTTCATCCTTGAAAAATGGCTAGATAAATGCCATGAAATTTTTAAGTTCCCATGACCAGGTGGTACTGGAGAACCTTTGGATGTCCTGTTGCTGATCAGGAGTGTACCAGACAGTGCCTTGATTGACTGGGTTTCATGAAAATGGTGTAGAACAGAGATGCCAGTAAGTTGGGGCCTGCTGAATAGTGGGCCTAGAGAAGTGGTGTGCAGGAGTGTGATAAAACATCTGTGGTAGGGCCATGTGGATGTGACATTGGCTTCCAAATGGCTTGTGACTGACATGGAGCAGCCGGCAGACACTTATATGTAAAGGCATCTTGTTATATGGAGAGGTTTCAGGACAATGTTCAGAATCAGGTTGCTAGGGTCAAGGGGGCAAGCTCTGTGGGATAGAAAACTGGTTGGTGCCTTCTCCTGGGACCCTGACCCACCACACGTGACAGAACTCCCTCCAGCACTGTGTCCCAGTTGAACTCCTTGTATTTCATGAAGCAAATACCAAACTCCCAGTGCAGCAGCAAGAAACACCACAAAATGTAGAGGAGGACCAAGTGGCTTCACAGTCCACACGGGGAGACACTTAGCCTCCAGTGGCCACTGTGGACCTACAAAGAGAGAATTCAGCACTTCTGCCTCATGTTCATTGGAAAATCAGCAACCATGTCCTCCAGGTCACATAGATGCAGACCCAGCTTTGATGGTCTCACTACAAAGGAAGCTAAAGCTCCTGACAACAACATATATTTCAAGTGCCCAACCTCAGAGGCAGTTTCTCACGAAGTCTTTAGGCCAGCAGAGCTCCATGTTTGTGGAGTGTTTACCCTGTCCCTTACTTATGGAAACTCCTCTACCACCTCCAAGCTTGTGAACTCCTGAGCATTTTCCATTCCACATATGTATCCACAGATTTTCTAACTCTTCCCCTCGAGTTGCTTCTTCCTTGGGGCGAAGGTCATGTCAAGGCATTGTTCTGGATGAGAGTGGGAAGATTTTTGTGTAGCACGTATTTGCATACACATTGGATTCATTTCCTATTTTCCATTGGAAATACTGATTCCCTGACACTAACCCATACCCTACTAGACTCTGACTATGAATCCCAATATGATGGAGAAAAAGAACCCAAACAGAATAGAAATACAAGCAGTTCAGAGGAGGCATGGTGTATAGTTGCACTTGCCTTTTGCATTATAAAGGGTAGGTGTTATAAATCGAGTCCAATTGAATAGAAATAGTTCTCCATGTCTTCTTAAAGTTAACAAATATGTGAATTCCTGTCTCCCTTTCTCTGTAGCCTATTCAGCACATGTATTTTTACATGCACATGAAGAATCCTACCTGGTATCCCACGTATATTCTTGTGAGGTGGCTGACTTGGCAGATACAAATTGTGAGAAGAGATCACTCCTCCCAAACGCTGTTGGAACTGAAAATTCAAACTATGGGTGAGCTTCCTACTTGAACAACAGGATACAAAAATCCATGTTCAGTAAAATAAATATTTTTGGATCTGTGGATGATATATATTTCATCATGAATTTCGAATGGCATATATATTTCGAATTTTTAATGTCTGTGTGTGTGTTTTGTGTGTGTGTGTATATATGGATATAAATACACATACACACACAAACTCTCTCCAGATTTTTCAAAATATGAAATATATGTGTCTTATGATACATTCCCTAAATTCATTCATGTTCATATATGTGGATTTATAATCAACTTTTCACAAGATTATTCTCAGAAATATTTATCCACCTGAAATACATATTTTTTTCCTAGTACTGAAAACTAACTTCAGTGGATGGTGCATAGAAATCCTAATCTTTCTACAGTAACTGACCCAGTTTAACATCAATGCAAGTACATTCCTATGGGACATGATGTGTATTTTGACGTTCATTTTTATTCAACACTGGTACCTTACTATTTCTTCAGCTGATGCACATCATAGGATGTATATTTCATCCTCAAGTTTAAAAATTTCTAGGCATTTGGTTCACTTTCAATCCCTTCCTGCTTCAGAACACATGTATTCCTCCATGTTTCTTGACTGGTTTGTTCATGAGACTTCTTTCCAAACACATGATTTTCCATTTCCATAATCACTTTGGAAGCAAAACTCACACACCCTTCAGGGTAAACCATAACCCTAATATTGCCATTAGATGTATAACTGGTAGGAATGAATGATTGTGTATCAATATAAGATTTCCTATATACTTTCAGATATCAACTCAATCCATTATTTAAATTGGAAGCAGTTATATTATTTATTCACAGTATGGTCTATTCATGCATTATCTCTATATTCATTGACCCAGGGTACACCTATTTGTACCCCCAAATACTAATTAATACGTCTTCAACATATTGCTCCCAGCAATGGTGGAAGAAATACTCATGTCACCTGATCTACATATACATTTTATCACTGTGATATTCTGGACACAAAATGCAAAGGTCACACTTATGATTGTAGCAAAGCCTAATTGGAAAGTGAGCATGGATTACTAAAAACTTCCTTCTCCAGGTTGCCTAATGCTCTCCAATGTCAATCCTATTGGTGACTACACACTTGTTTCTTCCTAAGATTACATATTCAACCTGTTGAAAATGTCTAATCCTATCACTCACCTTATACTTTGCCTGATTTCCTAATGTCTCTATTGATATCTGCTTTCCTACATATTTTTCCCCAGTTCATCATTGTGACTGACTCTTCACATGTGCTGACATTTACATTCACTCTCTAACCGACACCCAATTGCTAAAGAACTTTTGGTCCAAATTTTACACTCACTCTTCTTCCTAATCCTACCGACTAGCTTCCTAATCTTACCTACTATCCCTTTTTGACTGGATGTTCTCTTCTACATTCAATGATCCAAGGTACATGGTCCTATGCCATTGTATATCAATTTATCTGAGACATCTGTGCACAATGTAATTCAAAGCTAAGTATCCCAATCAAGGGCCCAATGCCCTTCTGGCCTTCAAATCTTAGATTTCTGTTTTCATGCATATATTTCACCTATATATGATTATAAACATCTCAGGTTCCCAATACCATTCTACAACCAGCAGAATGATTCCTAACCCAAATCGAACATGTTCTTAACCCTAACCAGACACTGTTCCCTCAATCTAACTTTACAGAAGAGCAGGGAAAGAGTTGGTCTTACAATACAGGAATGGAGGGGATCTTCCACCTGCTGAGAACCTCAAAGGTCCATGCAGAAATGAACCCTGGAGAAGATGTAGGCAGCTATGAAGGACCTGAGAGAGCAAAAGTCATCTTCCATGGCAAACAACCTGGTCAGGATGAAGGGATGTGTCTGAATGAGCCACTCTCTTCTTAATGTAGACAAGATGGACCAAAGCAGGCCTGTGTGGAGAGCTGTTCCTTGGTGCCTATGGTGGATATTCCATTCTAACTTGTGAAAGTGTCACAGGAAGCAGGGGCAGCCTCCATCTCCTGGGAGCCTTGCAAGCAACTGTTAGGACACAGTGGTTGCCAGGCAGTGACCTCATTCAGTTCCTGAAGGAAGTGACCTCACCTCACTTCCTTGGTGATGGAACTCTCTGAACTTGGGATCCAGGAAGCCAGGCACCCAGAGGCAGTCCCAGTCCCAGTCCCAGTGGGCTCACTTGTTTGGATTTACCAAGGACAGAGTCAGTCTTCCTTGGTCCCTACTGATGTGAGGATGGCCAAATGCCAGGAAAGCACTGAAGAGGGCCTTGCCTGAGAAAGCAGGTCGTGGCTCACCGCTGGCTCCTGACAACTTCACAGAGTTGGCCAAGGAGGCCAGATCTGAGACAGGACAGGCCATTTCGGGGGAACATACTATGGCCCAGCAGTCAGACGACACTCCGGGTAGTCACAGACCTACTAGGGGGAAGGAGGTGCCTTTGTGGGTGTGGGGGTGAGTTTGTGGATTTTTCTCATGTTCTGAGAATAGGTAGGAAAGGCGGTTTGTTTGTTTGGAGTGGACTGTTTCCAGTAAGTCTTTTGACAAGGCGAGTGTTTCTAAGTTTGTGTATCTCACTGTGTCCCTGGTTGTAGACATTAAGAAAGAGAATGCATCAATGGATGTGTCCTGTCTAGTAGAAAGCTTCCCAGTATTCATCCTGCCCAATTTATGAATGGACTGCGGCTTGCCTTATGGATGGGCAACACCTACTATCTTCCTAAGTTCCTGATTTCTTCCTGCATTCTGGCCACTCTCCAGAATAGGCTCATGGTTTTGTGTCCAAGATATGTACCACCTCCAAGCTCTGTGACATGGCCATGTACTGGATAGCTGAAAGGAATGGTGAGCATCTCAGAAAGCTCACATTTCAGTGGGAACAGTAAAGTCTCAGTGGAGAAAGCCTGCTTTGGGCCTTTTGCTTACCTATTGTTCTGTTGCCCTGAATGTCAGGAAGGCCTTTGCCTCAGGGCACCCCTTTGTGAAGCCTCAAGAAAACAGTTTTCAAATGGAAATGAATGGGCATCACCTGTGGCTCTTTGCTTCATTGCTTTGCAAAGGGATGTATCTGAATCAGCCTCTTGGCCCTGTGTGAGGCTGTGGCTTAGATTGTCAGCACCTGATGGATTGAAGAAAAATCCCATGTGTGCATCCAAAGCCGAAGTGGCAAAAAAGCAGTCATTTTGGATGAAGTCTCTCGCCTTCCTCTGTAAGGTTCCTGACCTCCATCAAGAGAGCATAGGGATCCTTTGGGTCAAATGAGTTCTTCAAAGCCCTGCAGAGGCTAGCCCATAGGTGCTTGGGTTTTCTCCTGACTCCAATTCACACAAAGAATCTATACCCCGCAGTCAGTAGGCCTCAAATTGGAAAAGCAGAGCAGTATTAAAGGCAGGCCTATTTGATCACTCCTGGTGCACAGGAAGGCTGTCCAGGCCACCCTGATATTAGGCAAATGAGGGGCAAGGGAGCTTATTGTGGACACTGTCTTGGGCTGCGCCCCTGATGGAAACCTCCAGCCAGAGGTTGTGATGAGTGTGTATATGGAAGAAGATGAGGGCCATGTGCCAGTGTTTTGGTTGGAATTGTGGTCCTTTGTGTGGCGGTTGGAAGAGATGACTGGGTCCACCTTGGCGTGAACTCTGGTGTGATTCCCCTTGGAGACTGAGTTCTGGAACTGACCTCAGAGAAGTATTGCCATGAACTGTGTTGAGCTTTTAGTAGGCCACGCATGAGAGTCACCCTTGGAAACTGAGATCTAGGCCCAGGTTGGCTTTCCACAGAGCACTGGGAATCTCAGCCAGGATATCACATGATTTTATTCTTAGAGACCGGGCAGCCATCCTTGAGAGTGAAAACACACATGGACCTCACATGGTAGACCTCAATGGGCCTGGCTTCATGCGACCTTTTGGCCACTCTTTGGGAAGCCTTGTTTGTGAGAGTTCTCCAGAGCTTTCATTGAAATGAGCTTCCTCACCATTTAATGGTTCCTGAATGAATAGAAACCCACAGTGCCTCCAACTTCATCCTTGAAAAATGGCTAGATAAATGCCATGAAATTTTTAAGTTCCCATGACCAGGTGGTACTGGAGAACCTTTGGATGTCCTGTTGCTGATCAGGAGTGTACCAGACAGTGCCTTGATTGACTGGGTTTCATGAAAATGGTGTAGAACAGAGATGCCAGTAAGTTGGGGCCTGCTGAGTAGTGGGCCTAGAGAAGTGGTGTGCAGGAGTGTGATAAAACATCTGTGGTAGGGCCATGTGGATGTGACATTGGCTTCCAAATGGCTTGTGACTGACATGGAGCAGCCGGCAGACACTTATATGTAAAGGCATCTTGTTATATGGAGAGGTTTCAGGACAATGTTCAGAATCAGGTTGCTAGGGTCAAGGGGGCAAGCTCTGTGGGATAGAAAACTGGTTGGTGCCTTCTCCTGGGACCCTGACCCACCACACGTGACAGAACTCCCTCCAGCACTGTGTCCCAGTTGAACTCCTTGTATTTCATGAAGCAAATACCAAACTCCCAGTGCAGCAGCAAGAAACACCACAAAATGTAGAGGAGGACCAAGTGGCTTCACAGTCCACACGGGGAGACACTTAGCCTCCAGTGGCCACTGTGGACCTACAAAGAGAGAATTCAGCACTTCTGCCTCATGTTCATTGGAAAATCAGCAACCATGTCCTCCAGGTCACATAGATGCAGACCCAGCTTTGATGGTCTCACTACAAAGGAAGCTAAAGCTCCTGACAACAACATATATTTCAAGTGCCCAACCTCAGAGGCAGTTTCTCACGAAGTCTTTAGGCCAGCAGAGCTCCATGTTTGTGGAGTGTTTACCCTGTCCCTTACTTATGGAAACTCCTCTACCACCTCCAAGCTTGTGAACTCCTGAGCATTTTCCATTCCACATATGTATCCACAGATTTTCTAACTCTTCCCCTCGAGTTGCTTCTTCCTTGGGGCGAAGGTCATGTCAAGGCATTGTTCTGGATGAGAGTGGGAAGATTTTTGTGTAGCACGTATTTGCATACACATTGGATTCATTTCCTATTTTCCATTGGAAATACTGATTCCCTGACACTAACCCATACCCTACTAGACTCTGACTATGAATCCCAATATGATGGAGAAAAAGAACCCAAACAGAATAGAAATACAAGCAGTTCAGAGGAGGCATGGTGTATAGTTGCACTTGCCTTTTGCATTATAAAGGGTAGGTGTTATAAATCGAGTCCAATTGAATAGAAATAGTTCTCCATGTCTTCTTAAAGTTAACAAATATGTGAATTCCTGTCTCCCTTTCTCTGTAGCCTATTCAGCACATGTATTTTTACATGCACATGAAGAATCCTACCTGGTATCCCACGTATATTCTTGTGAGGTGGCTGACTTGGCAGATACAAATTGTGAGAAGAGATCACTCCTCCCAAACGCTGTTGGAACTGAAAATTCAAACTATGGGTGAGCTTCCTACTTGAACAACAGGATACAAAAATCCATGTTCAGTAAAATAAATATTTTTGGATCTGTGGATGATATATATTTCATCATGAATTTCAAATGGCATATATATTTCGAATTTTTAATGTCTGTGTGTGTGTTTTGTGTGTGTGTGTATATATGGATATAAATACACATACACACACAAACTCTCTCCAGATTTTTCAAAATATGAAATATATGTGCCTTATGATACATTCCCTAAATTCATTCATGTTCATATATGTGGATTTATAATCAACTTTTCACAAGATTATTCTCAGAAATATTTATCCACCTGAAATACATATTTTTTTCCTAGTACTGAAAACTAACTTCAGTGGATGGTGCATAGAAATCCTAATCTTTCTACAGTAACTGACCCAGTTTAACATCAATGCAAGTACATTCCTATGGGACATGATGTGTATTTTGACGTTCATTTTTATTCAACACTGGTACCTTACTATTTCTTCAGCTGATGCACATCATAGGATGTATATTTCATCCTCAAGTTTAAAAATTTCTAGGCATTTGGTTCACTTTCAATCCCTTCCTGCTTCAGAACACATGTATTCCTCCATGTTTCTTGACTGGTTTGTTCATGAGACTTCTTTCCAAACACATGATTTTCCATTTCCATAATCACTTTGGAAGCAAAACTCACACACCCTTCAGGGTAAACCATAACCCTAATATTGCCATTAGATGTATAACTGGTAGGAATGAATGATTGTGTATCAATATAAGATTTCCTATATACTTTCAGATATCAACTCAATCCATTATTTAAATTGCAAGCAGTTATATTATTTATTCACAGTATGGTCTATTCATGCATTATCTCTATATTCATTGACCCAGGGTACACCTATTTGTACCCCCAAATACTAATTAATACGTCTTCAACATATTGCTCCCAGCAATGGTGGAAGAAATACTCATGTCACCTGATCTACATATACATTTTATCACTGTCATATTCTGGACACAAAATGCAAAGGTCACACTTATGATTGTAGCAAAGCCTAATTGGAAAGTGAGCATGGATTACTAAAAACTTCCTTCTCCAGGTTGCCTAATGCTCTCCAATGTCAATCCTATTGGTGACTACACACTTGTTTCTTCCTAAGATTACATATTCAACCTCAACCCTGTTGAAAATGTCTAATCCTATCACTCACCTTATACTTTGCCTGATTTCCTAATGTCTCTATTGATATCTGCTTTCCTACATATTTTTCCCCAGTTCATCATTGTGACTGACTCTTCACATGTGCTGACATTTACATTCACTCTCTAACCGACACCCAATTGCTAAAGAACTTTTGGTCCAAATTTTACACTCACTCTTCTTCCTAAACCTACCGACTAGCTTCCTAATCTTACCTACTATCCCTTTTTGACTGGATGTTCTCTTCTACATTCATTGATCCAAGGTACATGGTCCTATGCCATTGTATATCAATTTATCTGAGACATCTGTGCACAATGTAATTCAAAGCTAAGTATCCCAATCAAGGGCCCAATGCCCTTCTGGCCTTCAAATCTTAGATTTCTGTTTTCATGCATATATTTCACCTATATATGATTATAAATATCGCAGGTTCCCCATACCATTCTACAACTAGCAGAATGATTCCTAATCCAAATCCAACATGTTCTTAACCCTAAACAGACACTGTTCCCTCAATCTAACTTTACAGAAGAGCAGGGACAGAGTTGGTCTTACAATACAGGAATGGAGGGGATCTTCCACCTGCTGAGAACCTCAAAGGTCCATGCAGAAATGAACCCTGGAGAAGATGTAGGCAGCTATGAAGGACCTGAGAGAGCAAAAGTCATCTTCCATGGCAAACAACCTGGTCAGGATGAAGGGATGTGTCTGAATGAGCCTCTCTCTTCTTAATGTAGACAAGATGGACCAAACCAGGCCTGTGTGGAGAGCTGTTCCTTGGTGCCTATGGTGGATATTCCATTCTAACTTGTGAAAGTGTCACAGGAAGCAGGGGCAGCCTCCATCTCCTGGGAGCCTTGCAAGCAACTGTTAGGACACAGTGGTTGCCAGGCAGTGACCTCATTCAGTTCCTGAAGGAAGTGACCTCACCTCACTTCCTTGGTGATGGAACTCTCTGAACTTGGGATCCAGGAAGCCAGGCACCCAGAGGCAGTCCCAGTCCCAGTCCCAGTGGGCTCACTTGTTTGGATTTACCAAGGACAGAGTCAGTCTTCCTTGGTCCCTACTGATGTGAGGATGGCCAAATGCCAGGAAAGCACTGAAGAGGGCCTTGCCTGAGAAAGCAGGTCGTGGCTCACCGCTGGCTCCTGACAACTTCACAGAGTTGGCCAACGAGGCCAGATCTGAGACAGGACAGGCCATTTCGGGGGAACATACTATGGCCCAGCAGTCAGACGACACTCCGGGTAGTCACAGACCTACTAGGGGGAAGGAGGTGCCTTTGTGGGTGTGGGGGTGAGTTTGTGGATTTTTCTCATGTTCTGAGAATAGGTAGGAAAGGCGGTTTGTTTGTTTGGAGTGGACTGTTTCCAGTAAGTCTTTTGACAAGGCGAGTGTTTCTAAGTTTGTGTATCTCACTGTGTCCCTGGTTGTAGACATTAAGAAAGAGAATGCATCAATGGATGTGTCCTGTCTAGTAGAAAGCTTCCCAGTATTCATCCTGCCCAATTTATGAATGGACTGCGGCTTGCCTTATGGATGGGCAACACCTACTATCTTCCTAAGTTCCTGATTTCTTCCTGCATTCTGGCCACTCTCCAGAATAGGCTCATGGTTTTGTGTCCAAGATATGTACCACCTCCAAGCTCTGTGACATGGCCATGTACTGGATAGCTGAAAGGAATGGTGAGCATCTCAGAAAGCTCAGATATCAGTGGGAACAGTAAAGTCTCAGTGGAGAAAGCCTGCTTTGGGCCTTTTGCTTACCTATTGTTCTGTTGCCCTGAATGTCAGGAAGGCCTTTGCCTCAGGGCACCCCTTTGTGAAGCCTCAAGAAAACAGTTTTCAAATGGAAATGAATGGGCATCACCTGTGGCTCTTTGCTTCATTGCTTTGCAAAGGGATGTATCTGAATCAGCCTCTTGGCCCTGTGTGAGGCTGTGGCTTAGATTGTCAGCACCTGATGGATTGAAGAAAAATCCCATGTGTGCATCCAAAGCCGAAGTGGCAAAAAAGCAGTCATTTTGGATGAAGTCTCTCGCCTTCCTCTGTAAGGTTCCTGACCTCCATCAAGAGAGCATAGGGATCCTTTGGGTCAAATGAGTTCTTCAAAGCCCTGCAGAGGCTAGCCCATAGGTGCTTGGGTTTTCTCCTGACTCCAATTCACACAAAGAATCTATACCCCGCAGTCAGTAGGCCTCAAATTGGAAAAGCAGAGCAGTATTAAAGGCAGGCCTATTTGATCACTCCTGGTGCACAGGAAGGCTGTCCAGGCCACCCTGATATTAGGCAAATGAGGGGCAAGGGAGCTTATTGTGGACACTGTCTTGGGCTGCGCCCCTGATGGAAACCTCCAGCCAGAGGTTGTGATGAGTGTGTATATGGAAGAAGATGAGGGCCATGTGGCAGTGTTTTGGTTGGAATTGTGGTCCTTTGATTGGCGGTTGGAAGAGATGACTGGGTCCAACTTGGCGTGAACTCTGGTGTGATTCCCCTTGGAGACTGAGTTCTGGAACTGACCTCAGAGAAGTATTGCCATGAACTGTGTTGAGCTTTTAGTAGGCCACGCATGAGGGTCGCCCTTGGAAACTGAGATCTAGGCCCAGGTTGGCTTTCCACAGAGCACTGGGAATCTCAGCCAGGATATCACATGATTTTATTCTTACAGACTGGGCAGCCATCCTTGAGAGTGAAAACACACATGGACCTCACATGGTAGACCTCAATGGGCCTGGCTTCATGCGACCTTTTGGCCACTCTTTGGGAAGCCTTGTTTGTGAGAGTTCTCCAGAGCTTTCATTGAAATGAGCTTCCTCACCATTTAATGGTTCCTGAATGAATGGAAACCCACAGTGCCTCCAACTTCATCCTTGAGAAATGGCTAGATAAATGCCATGAAATTTTTAAGTTCCCATGACCAGGTGGCACTGGAGAACCTTTGGATGTCCTGTTGCTGATCAGGAGTGTACCAGACAGTGCCTTGATTGACTGGGTTTCATGAAAATGGTGTAGAACAGAGATGCCAGTAAGTTGGGGCCTGCTGAGTAGTGGGCCTAGAGAAGTGGTGTGCAGGAGTGTGATAAAACATCTGTGGTAGGGCCATGTGGATGTGACATTGGCTTCCAAATGGCTTGTGACTGACATGGTGCAGCCGGCAGACACTTATATGTAAAGGCATCTTGTTATATGGAGAGGTTTCAGGACAATGTTCAGAATCAGGTTGCTAGGGTCAAGGGGGCAAGCTCTGTGGGATAGAAAACTGGTTGGTGCCTTCTCCTGGGACCCTGACCCACCACACGTGACAGAACTCCCTCCAGCACTGTGTCCCAGTTGAACTCCTTGTATTTCATGAAGCAAATACCAAACTCCCAGTGCAGCAGCAAGAAACACCACGAAAAGTAGAGGAGGACCAAATGGCTTCACAGTCCACACGGGGAGACACTTAGCCTCCAGTGGCCACTGTGGACCTACAAAGAGAGAATTCAGCACTTCTGCCTCATGTTCATTGGAAAATCAGCAACCATGTCCTCCAGGTCACATAGATGCAGACCCAGCTTTGATGGTCTCACTACAAAGGAAGCTAAAGCTCCTGACAACAACATATATTTCAAGTGCCCAACCTCAGAGGCAGTTTCTCACGAAGTCTTTAGGCCAGCAGAGCTCCATGTTTGTGGAGTGTTTACCCTGTCCCTTACTTATGGAAACTCCTCTAACACCTCCAAGGTTGTGAACTCCTGAGCATTTTCCATTCCACATATGTATCCACAGATTTTCTAACTCTTCCCCTCGAGTTGCTTCTTCCTTGGGGCGAAGGTCATGTCAAGGCATTGTTCTGGATGAGATTGGGAAGATTTTTGTGTAGCACGTATTTGCATACACATTGGATTCATTTCCTATTTTCCATTTGAAATACTGATTCCCTGACACTAACCCATACCCTACTAGTCTCTGACTATGAATCCTAATATGATGGAGAAAAAGAACCCAAACAGAATAGAAATACAAGCAGTTCAGAGGAGGCATGGTGTATAGTTGCACTTGCCTTTTGCATTATAAAGGGTAGGTGTTATAAATCGAGTCCAATTGAATAGAAATAGTTCTCCATGTCTTCTTAAAGTTAACAAATATGTGAATTCCTGTCTCCCTTTCTCTGTAGCCTATTCAGCACATGTATTTTTACATGCACATGAAGAATCCTACCTGGTATCCCACGTATATTCTTGTGAGGTGGCTGACTTGGCAGATACAAATTGTGAGAAGAGATCACTCCTCCCAAACGCTGTTGGAACTGAAAATTCAACCTATGGGTGAGCTTCCTACTTGAACAACAGGATACAAAAATCCATGTTCAGTAAAATAAATATTTTTGGATCTGTGGATGATATATATTTCATCATGAATTTCAAATGGCATATATATTTCGAATTTTTAATGTCTGTGTGTGTGTTTTGTGTGTGTGTGTACACACACAAACACACAAACTCTCTCCAGATTTTTCAAAATATGAAATATATGTGTCTTATGATACATTCCCTAAATTCATTCATGTTCATATATGTGGATTTATAATCAACTTTTCACAAGATTATTCTCAGAAATATTTATCCACCTGAAATACATATTTTTTTCCTAGTACTGAAAACTAACTTCAGTGGATGGTGCATAGAAATCCTAATCTTTCTACAGTAACTGACCCAGTTTAACATCAATGCAAGTACATTCCTATGGGACATGATGTGTATTTTGACATTCATTTTTATTCAACACTGGTACCTTACTATTTCTTCAGCTGATGCACATCATAGGATGTATATTTCATCCTCAAGTTTAAAAATTTCTAGGCATTTGGTTCACTTTCAATCCCTTCCTGCTTCAGAACACATGTATTCCTCCATGTTTCTTGACTGGTTTGTTCATGAGACTTCTTTCCAAACACATGATTTTCCATTTCCATAATCACTTTGGAAGCAAAACTCACACACCCTTCAGGGTAAACCATAACCCTAATATTGCCATTAGATGTATAACTGGTAGGAATGAATGATTGTGTATCAATATAAGATTTCCTATATACTTTCAGATATCAACTCAATCCATTATTTAAATTGGAAGCAGTTATGTTATTTATTCACAGTATGGTCTATTCATGCATTATCTCTATATTCATAGACCCAGGGTACACCTATTTGTACCCCCAAATACTAATTAATACGTCTTCAACATATTGCTCCCAGCAATGGTGGAAGAAATACTCATGTCACCTGATCTACATATACATTTTATCACTGTCATATTCTGGACACAAAATGCAAAGGTCACACTTATGATGGTAGCAAAGCCTAATTGGAAAGTGAGCATGGATTACTAAAAACTTCCTTCTCCAGGTTGCCTAATGCTCTCCAATGTCAATCCTATTGGTGACTACACACTTGTTTCTTCCTAAGATTATTCAAACTCAACCCTGTTGAAAATGTCTAATCCTATCACTCACCTTATACTTTGCCTGATTTCCTAATGTCTCTATTGATATCTGCTTTCCTACATATTTTTCCCCAGTTCATCATTGTGACTGACTCTTCACATGTGCTGACATTTACATTCACTCTCTAACCGACACCCAATTGCTAAAGAACTTTTGGTCCAAATTTTACACTCACTCTTCTTCCTAAACCTACCGACTAGCTTCCTAATCTTACCTACTATCCCTTTTTGACTGGATGTTCTCTTCTACATTCAATCATCCGAGGTACAAGGTCCTATGCCATTGTATATCCATTTATCTGAGACATCTGTGCAAAATGTAATTCAAAGCTAAGTATCCCAATCAAGGGCCCAATGCCCTTCTGGCCTTCAAATCTTACTTAGATTTCTGTTTTCATACATATATTTCACCTACATATGATTATAAATATCGCAGGTTCCCCATACCATTCTACAACTAGCAGAATGATTCCTAATCCAAATCCAACATGTTCTTAACCCTAAACAGACACTGTTCCCTCAATCTAACTTTACAGAAGAGCAGGGACAGAGTTGGTCTTACAATACAGGAATGGAGGGGATCTTCCACCTGCTGAGAACCTCAAAGGTCCATGCAGAAATGAACCCTGGAGAAGATGTAGGCAGCTATGAAGGACCTGAGAGAGCAAAAGTCATCTTCCATGGCAAACAACCTGGTCAGGATGAAGGGATGTGTCTGAATGAGCCTCTCTCTTCTTAATGTAAACAAGATGGACCAAACCAGGCCTGTGTGGAGAGCTGTTCCTTGGTGCCTATGGTGGATATTCCATTCTAACTTGTGAAAGTGTCACAGGAAGCAGGGGCAGCCTCCATCTCCTGGGACCCTTGCAAGCAACTGTTAGGACACAGTGGTTGCCAGGCAGTGACCTCATTCAGTTCCTGAAGGAAGTGACCTCACCTCACTTCCTTGGTGATGGAACTCTCTGAACTTGGGATCCAGGAAGCCAGGCACCCAGAGGCAGTCCCAGTCCCAGTCCCAGTGGGCTCACTTGTTTGGATTTACCAAGGACAGAGTCAGTCTTCCTTGGTCCCTACTGATGTGAGGATGGCCAAATGCCAGGAAAGCACTGAAGAGGGCCTTGCCTGAGAAAGCAGGTCGTGGCTCACCGCTGGCTCCTGACAACTTCACAGAGTTGGCCAACGAGGCCAGATCTGAGACAGGACAGGCCATTTCGGGGCAACATAGTATGGCCCAGCAGTCAGACGACACTCCAGGTAGTCACAGACCTACTTGGGGGAAGGAGGTGCCTTTGTGGGTGTGGGGGTGAGTTTGTGGATTTTTCTCATGTTCTGAGAATAGGTAGGAAAGGCGGTTTGTTTGTTTGGAGTGGACTGTTTCCAGTAAGTCTTTTGACAAGGCGAGTGTTTCTAAGTTTGTGTATCTCACTGTGTCCCTGGTTGTAGACATTAGAAAAGAGAATGCATCAATGAATGTGTCCTGTCTAGTAGAAAGCTTCCCAGTATTCATCCTGCCCAATTTATGAATGGACTGCGGCTTGCCTTATGGATGGGCAACACCTACTATCTTCCTAAGTTCCTGTTTTCTTCCTGCATTCTGGCCACTCTCCAGAATAGGCTCATGGTTTTGTGTCCAAGATATGTACCACCTCCAAGCTCTGTGACATGGCCATGTACTGGATAGCTGAAAGGAATGGTGAGCATCTCAGAAAACTCAGATATCAGTGGGAACAGTAAAGTCTCAGTGGAGAAAGCCTGCTTTGGGCCTTTTGCTTACCTATTGTTCTGTTGCCCTGAATGTCAGGAAGGCCTTTGCCTCAGGGCACCCCTTTGTGAAGCCTGAAGAAAATAGTTTTCAAATGGAAATGAATGGGCATCACCTGTGGCTCTTTGCTTCATTGCTTTGCAAAGGGATGTATCTGAATCAGCCTCTTGGCCCTGTGTGAGGCTGTGGCTTAGATTGTCAGCACCTGATGGATTGAAGAAAGATCCTATGTGTGCATCCAAAGCCAAAATGGCAAAAAAGCAGTCATTGTGGATGAAGTCTCTCGCCTTCCTCTGTAAGGTTCCTGACCTCCATCAAGAGAGCATAGGGATCCTTTGGGTCAAATGAGTTCTTTAAAGCCCTGCAGAGGCTAGCCCATAGGTGCTTGGGTTTTCTCCTGACTCCAATTCACACAAAGAATCTATACCCCGCAGTCAGTAGGCCTCAAATTGGAGAAGCAGAGCAGTATTAAAGGCAGGCCTATTTGATCACTCCTGGTGCACAGGAAGGCTGTCCAGGCCACCCTGATATTAGGCAAATGAGGGGCAAGGGAGCTTATTGTGGACACTGTCTTGGGCTGCGCCCCTGATGGAAACCTCCAGCCAGAGTTTATGATGAGTGTGTATATGGAAGAAGATGAGGGCCATGTGGCAGTGTTTTGGTTGGACTTGTGGTCCTTTGTGTGGTGGTTGGAAGAGATGACTGGGTCCACCTTGGCGTGAACTCTGGTGTGATTCCCCTTGGAGACTAAGTTCTGGAACTGACCTCAGAGAAGTATTGCCATGAACTGTGTTGAGATTTTAGTAGGCCACGCATGAGAGTCGCCCTTGGAAACTGAGATCTAGGCCCAGGTTGGCTTTCCACAGAGCACTGGGAATCTCAGCCAGGATATCACATGATTTTATTCTTACAGACCTGGCAGCCATTGTTGAGAGTCAAAACACACATGGACCTCACATGGTAGACCTCAATGGGCCTGGCTTCATGCGACCTTTTGGCCACTCTTTGGGAAGCCTTGTTTGTGAGAGTTCTCCAGAGCTTTCATTGAAATGAGTTTCCTCACCATTTAATGGTTCCTGAATGAATGGAAACCCACAGTGCCTCCAACTTCATCCTTGAGAAATGGCTAGATAAATGCCATGAAATTTTTAAGTTCCCATGACCAGGTGGCACTGGAGAACCTTTGGATGTCCTGTTGCTGATCAGGAGTGTACCAGACAGTGCCTTGATTGACTGGGTTTCATGAAAATGGTGTAGAACAGAGATGCCAGTAAGTTGGGGCCTGCTGAGTAGTGGGCCTAGAAAAGTGGTGTGCAAGAGTGTGATAAAACATCTGTGGTAGGGCCATGTGGATGTGACATTGGCTTCCAAATGGCTTGTGACTGACATGGTGCAGCCGGCAGACACTTATATGTAAAGGCATCTTGTTATATGGAGAGGTTTCAGGGCAATGTTCAGAATCAGGTTGCTAGGGTCAAGGGGGCAAGCTCTGTGGGATAGAAAACTGGTTGGTGCCTTCTCCTGGGACCCTGACCCACCACATGTGACAGAACTCCCTCCAGCACTGTGTCCCAGTTGAACTCCTTGTATTTCATGAAGCAAATACCAAACTCCCAGTGCAGCAGCAAGAAACACCACGAAAAGTAGAGGAGGACCAAATGGCTTCACAGTCCACACGGGGAGACACTTAGCCTCCAGTGGCCACTGTGGACCTACAAAGAGAGAATTCAGCACTTCTGCCTCATGTTCATTGGAAAATCAGCAACCATGTCCTTCAGGTCACATAGATGCAGACCCAGCTTTGATGGTCTCACTACAAAGGAAGCTAAAGCTCCTGACAACAACATATATTTCAAGTGCCCAACCTCAGAGGCAGTTTCTCACGAAGTCTTTAGGCCAGCAGAGCTCCATATTTGTGGAGTGTTTACCCTGTCCCTTACTTATGGAAACTCCTCTACCACCTCCAAGCTTGTGAACTCCTGAGCATTTTCCATTCCACATATGTATCCACAGATTTTCTAACTCTTCCCCTTGAGTTGCTTCTTCCTTGGGGCGAAGGTCATGTCAAGGCATTGTTCTGGATGAGAGTGGGAAGATTTTTGTGTAGCACATATTTGCATACACATTGGATTCATTTCCTATTTTCCATTTGAAATACTGATTCCCTGACACTAACCCATACCCTACTAGACTCTGACTATGAATCCTAATATGATGGAGAAAAAGAACCCAAACAGAAAAGAAATACAAGCAGTTCAGAGGAGGCATGGTGTATAGTTGCACTTGCCTTTTGCATTATAAAGGGTAGGTGTTATAAATCGAGTCCAATTGAATAGAAATAGTTCTCCATGTGTTCTTAAAGTTAACAAATATGTGAATTCCTGTCTCCCTTTCTCTGTAGCCTATTCAGCACATGTATTTTTACATGCACATGAAGAATCTTACCTGGTATCCCACGTATATTCTTGTGAGGTGGCTGACTTGGCAGATACAAATTGTGAGAAGTGATCACTCCCCCCAAACGCTGTTGGAACTGAAAATTCAACCTATGGGTGAGCTTCCTACTTGAACAACAGGATACAAAAATCCATGTTCAGTAAAATAAATATTTTTGGATCTGTGGATGATATATATTTCATCATGAATTTCGAATGGCATATATATTTCGAATTTTTAATGTCTGTGTGTGTGTTTTGTGTGTGTGTGTATATATAGATATATACACACACACACACACACACACAAACTCTCTCCAGATTTTTCAAAATATGAAATATATGTGTCTTATGATACATTCCCTAAATTCATTCATGTTCATATATGTGGATTTATAATCAACTTTTCACAAGATTATTCTCAGAAATATTTATCCACCAGAAATACATATTTTTTTCCTAGTACTGAAAACTAACTTCAGTGGATGGTGCATAGAAATCCTAATCTTTCTACAATAACTGACCCAGTTTAACATCAATGCAAGTACATTCCTATGGGACATGATGTGTATTTTGACATTCATTTTTATTCAACACTGGTATCTTACTATTTCTTCAGCTGATGCACATCATAGGATGTATATTTCATCCTCAAGTTTAAAAATTTCTAGGCATTTGGTTCACTTTCAATCCCTTCCTGCTTCAGAACACATGTATTCCTCCATGTTTCTTGACTGGTTTGTTCATGAGACTTCTTTCCAAACACATGATTTTCCATTTCCATAATCACTTTGGAAGCAAAACTCACACACCCTTCAGGGTAAACCATAACCCTAATATTGCCATTAGATGTATAACTGGTAGGAATGAATGATTGTGTATCAATATAAGATTTCCTATATACTTTCAGATATCAACTCAATCCATTATTAAATTGGAAGCAGTTATGTTATTTATTCACAGTATGGTCTATTCATGCATTATCTCTATATTCATAGACCCAGGGTACACCTATTTGTACCCCCAAATACTAATTAATACGTCTTCAACATATTGCTCCCAGCAATGGTGGAAGAAATACTCATGTCACCTGATCTACATATACATTTTATCACTGTCATATTCTGGACACAAAATGCAAAGGTCACACTTATGATGGTAGCAAAGCCTAATTGGAAAGTGAGCATGGATTACTAAAAACTTCCTTCTCCAGGTTGCCTAATGCTCTCCAATGTCAATCCTATTGGTGACTACACACTTGTTTCTTCCTAAGATTATTCAAACTCAACCCTGTTGAAAATGTCTAATCCTATCACTCACCTTATACTTTGCCTGATTTCCTAAAGTCTCTATTGATATTTGCTTTCCTACATATTTTTCCCCAGTTCATCATTGTGACTGACTCTTCACATGTGCTGACATTTACATTCACTCTCTAACCGACACCCAATTGCTAAAGAACTTTTGGTCCAAATTTTACACTCACTCTTCTTCCTAAACCTACCGACTAGCTTCCTAATCCTACCTACTATCCCTTTTTGACTGGATGTTCTCTTCTACATTCAATCATCCGAGGTACAAAGTCCTATGCCATTGTATATCCATTTATCTGAGACATCTGTGCAGAATGTAATTCAAAGCTAAATATCCCAATCAAGGGCCCAATGCCCTTCTGGCCTTCAAATCTTACTTAGATTTCTGTTTTCATGCATATATTTCACCTATATATGATTATAAACATCTCAGGTTCCCAATACCATTCTACAACCAGCAGAATGATTAATAACCCAAATCGAACAGGTTCTTAACCCTAACCAGACACTGTTCCCTCAATCTAACTTTACAGAAGAGCAGGGAAAGAGTTGGTCTTACAATACAGGAATGGAGGGGATCTTCCACCTGCTGAGAACCTCAAAGGTCCATGCAGAAATGAACCCTGGAGAAGATGTAGGCAGCTATGAAGGACCTGAGAGAGCAAAAGTCATCTTCCATGGCAAACAACCTGGTCAGGATGAAGGGATGTGTCTGAATGAGCCTCTCTCTTCTTAATGTAGACAAGATGGACCAAACCAGGCCTGCATGGAGAGCTGTTCCTTGGTGCCTATGGTGGATATTCCATTCTAACTTGTGAAAGTGTCACAGGAAGCAGGGGCAGCCTCCATCTCCTGGGACCCTTGCAAGCAACTGTTAGGACACAGTGGTTGCCAGGCAGTGACCTCATTCAGTTCCTGAAGGAAGTGACCTCACCTCACTTCCTTGGTGATGGAACTCTCTGAACTTGGGATCCAGGAAGCCAGGCACCCAGAGGCAGTCCCAGTCCCAGTCCCAGTGGGCTCACTTGTTTGGATTTACCAAGGACAGAGTCAGTCTTCCTTGGTCCCTACTGATGTGAGGATGGCCAAATGCCAGGAAAGCACTGAAGAGGGCCTTGCCTGAGAAAGCAGGTCGTGGCTCACTGCTGGCTCCTGACAACTTCACAGAGTTGGCCAAGGAGGCCAGATCTGAGACAGGACAGGCCATTTCGGGGCAACATAGTATGGCCCAGCAGTCAGACGACACTCCGGGTAGTCACAGACCTACTAGGGGGAAGGAGGTGCCTTTGTGGGTGTGGGGGTGAGTTTGTGGATTTTTCTCATGTTCTGAGAATAGGTAGGAAAGGCGGTTTGTTTGTTTGGAGTGGACTGTTTCCAGTAAGTCTTTTGACAAGGCGAGTGTTTCTAAGTTTGTGTATCTCACTGTGTCCCTGGTTGTAGACATTAGAAAAGAGAATGCATCGATGGATGTGTCCTGTCTAGTAGAAAGCTTCCCAGTATTCATCCTGCCCAATTTATGAATGGACTGCGGCTTGCCTTATGGATGGGCAACACCTACTATCTTCCTAAGTTCCTGTTTTCTTCCTGCATTCTGGCCACTCTCCAGAATAGGCTCATGGTTTTGTGTCCAAGATATGTACCACCTCCAAGCTCTGTGACATGGCCATGTACTGGATAGCTGAAAGGAATGGTGAGCATCTCAGAAAGCTCAGATATCAGTGGGAACAGTAAAGTCTCAGTGGAGAAAGCCTGCTTTGGGCCTTTTGCTTACCTATTGTTCTGTTGCCCTGAATGTCAGGAAGGCCTTTGCCTCAGGGCACCCCTTTGTGAAGCCTCAAGAAAACAGTTTTCAAATGGAAATGAATGGGCATCACCTGTGGCTCTTTGCTTCATTGCTTTGCAAAGGGATGTATCTGAATCAGCCTCTTGGCCCTGTGTGAGGCTGTGGCTTAGATTGTCAGCACCTGATGGATTGAAGAAAGATCCCATGTGTGCATCCAAAGCCAAAATGGCAAAAAAGCAGTCATTGTGGATGAAGTCTCTCGCCTTCCTCTGTAAGGTTCCTGACCTCCATCAGGAGAGCATAGGGATCCTTTGGGTCAAATGAGTTCTTCAAAGCCCTGCAGAGGCTAGCCCATAGGTGCTTGGGTTTTCTCCTGACTCCAATTCACAAAGAATCTATACCCCGCAGTCAGTAGGCCTCAAATTGGAGAAGCAGAGCAGTATTAAAGGCAGGCCTATTTGATCACTCCTGGTGCACAGGAAGGCTGTCCAGGCCACCCTGATATTAGGCAAATGAGGGGCAAGGGAGCTTATTGTGGACACTGTCTTGGGCTGCGCCCCTGATGGAAACCTCCAGCCAGAGGTTGTGATGAGTGTGTATATGGAAGAAGATGAGGGCCATGTGGCAGTGTTTTGGTTGGACTTGTGGTCCTTTGTGTGGCGGTTGGAAGAGATGACTGGGTCCACCTTGGCGTGAACTCTGGTGTGATTCCCCTTGGAGACTGAGTTCTGGAACTGACCTCAGAGAAGTATTGCCATGAACTGTGTTGAGATTTTAGTAGGCCACGCATGAGAGTCGCCCTTGGAAACTGAGATCTAGGCCCAGGTTGGCTTTCCACAGAGCACTGGGAATCTCAGCCAGGATATCACATGATTTTATTCTTACAGACCTGGCAGCCATTGTTGAGAGTCAAAACACACCTGGACCTCACATGGTAGACCTCAATGGGCCTGGCTTCATGCGACCTTTTGGCCACTCTTTGGGAAGCCTTGTTTGTGAGAGTTCTCCAGAGCTTTCATTGAAATGAGCTTCCTCACCATTTAATGGTTCCTGAATGAATGGAAACCCACAGTGCCTCCAACTTCATCCTTGAAAAATGGCTAGATAAATGCCATGAAATTTTTAAGTTCCCATGACCAGGTGGCACTGGAGAACCTTTGGATGTCCTGTTGCTGATCAGGAGTGCACCAGACAGTGCCTTGATTGACTGGGTTTCATGAAAATGGTGTAGAACAGAGATGCCAGTAAGTTGGGGCCTGCTGAGTAGTGGGCCTAGAGAAGTGGTGTGCAGGAGTGTGATAAAACATCTGTGGTAGGGCCATGTGGATGTGACATTGGCTTCCAAATGGCTTGTGACTGACATGGTGCAGCCGGCAGACACTTATATGTAAAGGCATCTTGTTATATGGAGAGGTTTCAGGACAATGTTCAGAATCAGGTTGCTAGGGTCAAGGGGGCAAGCTCTGTGGAATAGAAAACTGGTTGGTGCCTTCTCCTGGGACCCTGACCCACCACACGTGACAGAACTCCCTCCAGCACTGTGTCCCAGTTGAACTCCTTGTATTTCATGAAGCAAATACCAAACTCCAAGTGCAGCAGCAAGAAACACCAAAAAATGTAGAGGAGGACCAAGTGGCTTCACAGTCCACACGGGGAGACACTTAGCCTCCAGTGGCCACTGTGGACCTACAAAGAGAGAATTCAGCACTTCTGCCTCATGTTCATTGGAAAATCAGCAACCATGTCCTCCAGGTCACATAGATGCAGACCCAGCTTTGATGGTCTCACTACAAAGGAAGCTAAAGCTCCTGACAACAACATATATTTCAAGTGCCCAACCTCAGAGGCAGTTTCTCACGAAGTCTTTAGGCCAGCAGAGCTCCATGTTTGTGGAGTGTTTACCCTGTCCCTTACTTATGGAAACTCCTCTACCACCTCCAAGCTTGTGAACTCCTGAGCATTTTCCATTCCACATATGTATCCACAGATTTTCTAACTCTTCCCCTCGAGTTGCTTCTTCCTTGGGGCGAAGGTCATGTCAAGGCATTGTTCTGGATGAGAGTGGGAAGATTTTTGTGTAGCACGTATTTGCATACACATTGGATTCATTTCCTATTTTCCATTGGAAATACTGATTCCCTGACACTAACCCATACCCTACTAGACTCTGACTATGAATCCTAATATGATGGAGAAAAAGAACCCAAACAGAATAGAAATACAAGCAGTTCAGAGGAGGCATGGTGTATAGTTGCACTTGCCTTTTGCATTATAAAGGGTAGGTGTTATAAATCGAGTCCAATTGAATAGAAATAGTTCTCCATGTGTTCTTAAAGTTAACAAATATGTGAATTCCTGTCTCCCTTTCTCTGTAGCCTATTCAGCACATGTATTTTTACATGCACATGAAGAATCCTACCTGGTATCCCACGTATATTCTTGTGAGGTGGCTGACTTGGCAGATACAAATTGTGAGAAGAGATCACTCCTCCCAAACGCTGTTGGAACTGAAAATTCAAACTATGGGTGAGCTTCCTACTTGAACAACAGGATACAAAAATCCATGTTCAGTAAAATAAATATTTTTGGATCTGTGGATGATATATATTTCATCATGAATTTCAAATGGCATATATATTTCGAATTTTTAATGTCTGTGTGTGTGTTTTGTGTGTGTGTGTATATATGGATATAAATACACATACACACACAAACTCTCTCCAGATTTTTCAAAATATGAAATATATGTGTCTTATGATACATTCCCTAAATTCATTCATGTTCATATATGTGGATTTATAATCAACTTTTCACAAGATTATTCTCAGAAATATTTATCCACCTGAAATACATATTTTTTTCCTAGTACTGAAAACTAACTTCAGTGGATGGTGCATAGAAATCCTAATCTTTCTACAGTAACTGACCCAGTTTAACATCAATACAAGTACATTCCTATGGGACATGATGTGTATTTTGACGTTCATTTTTATTCAACACTGGTACCTTACTATTTCTTCAGCTGATGCACATCATAGGATGTATATTTCATCCTCAAGTTTAAAAATTTCTAGGCATTTGGTTCACTTTCAATCCCTTCCTGCTTCAGAACACATGTATTCCTCCATGTTTCTTGACTGGTTTGTTCATGAGACTTCTTTCCAAACACATGATTTTCCATTTCCATAATCACTTTGGAAGCAAAACTCACACACCCTTCAGGGTAAACCATAACCCTAATATTGCCATTAGATGTATAACTGGTAGGAATGAATGATTGTGTATCAATATAAGATTTCCTATATACTTTCAGATATCAACTCAATCCATTATTTAAATTGGAAGCAGTTATATTATTTATTCACAGTATGGTCTATTCATGCATTATCTCTATATTCATTGACCCAGGGTACACCTATTTGTACCCCCAAATACTAATTAATACGTCTTCAACATATTGCTCCCAGCAATGGTGGAAGAAATACTCATGTCACCTGATCTACATATACATTTTATCACTGTGATATTCTGGACACAAAATGCAAAGGTCACACTTATGATTGTAGCAAAGCCTAATTGGAAAGTGAGCATGGATTACTAAAAACTTCCTTCTCCAGGTTGCCTAATGCTCTCCAATGTCAATCCTATTGGTGACTACACACTTGTTTCTTCCTAAGATTACATATTCAACCTCAACCCTGTTGAAAATGTCTAATCCTATCACTCACCTTATACTTTGCCTGATTTCCTAATGTCTCTATTGATATCTGCTTTCCTACATATTTTTCCCCAGTTCATCATTGTGACTGACTCTTCACATGTGCTGACATTTACATTCACTCTCTAACCGACACCCAATTGCTAAAGAACTTTTGGTCCAAATTTTACACTCACTCTTCTTCCTAATCCTACCGACTAGCTTCCTAATCTTACCTACTATCCCTTTTTGACTGGATGTTCTCTTCTACATTCAATGATCCAAGGTACATGGTCCTATGCCATTGTATATCAATTTATCTGAGACATCTGTGCAGAATGTAATTCAAAGCTAAGTATCCCAATCAAGGGCCCAATGCCCTTCTGGCCTTCAAATCTTAGATTTCTGTTTTCATGCATATATTTCACCTATATATGATTATAAACATCTCAGGTTCCCAATACCATTCTACAACCAGCAGAATGATTAATAATCCAAATCCAACATGTTCTTAACCCTAAACAGACACTGTTCCCTCAATCTAACTTTACAGAAGAGCAGGGACAGAGTTGGTCTTACAATACAGGAATGGAGGGGATCTTCCACCTGCTGAGAACCTCAAAGGTCCATGCATAAATGAACCCTGGAGAAGATGTAGGCAGCTATGAAGGACCTGAGAGAGCAAAAGTCATCTTCCATGGCAAACAACCTGGTCAGGATGAAGGGATGTGTCTGAATGAGCCTCTCTCTTCTTAATGTAGACAAGATGGACCAAACCAGGCCTGCGTGGAGAGCTGTTCCTTGGTGCCTATGGTGGATATTCCATTCTAACTTGTGAAAGTGTCACAGGAAGCAGGGGCAGCCTCCATCTCCTGGGAGCCTTGCAAGCAACTGTTAGGACACAGTGGTTGCCAGGCAGTGACCTCATTCAGTTCCTGAAGGAAGTGACCTCACCTCACTTCCTTGGTGATGGAACTCTCTGAACTTGGGATCCAGGAAGCCAGGCACCCAGAGGCAGTCCCAGTCCCAGTCCCAGTGGGCTCACTTGTTTGGATTTACCAAGGACAGAGTCAGTCTTCCTTGGTCCCTACTGATGTGAGGATGGCCAAATGCCAGGAAAGCACTGAAGAGGGCCTTGCCTGAGAAAGCAGGTCGTGGCTCACCGCTGGCTCCTGACAACTTCACAGAGTTGGCCAAGGAGGCCAGATCTGAGACAGGACAGGCCATTTCGGGGCAACATAGTATGGCCCAGCAGTCAGACGACACTCCAGGTAGTCACAGACCTACTTGGGGGAAGGAGGTGCCTTTGTGGGTGTGGGGGTGAGTTTGTGGATTTTTCTCATGTTCTGAGAATAGGTAGGAAAGGCGGTTTGTTTGTTTGGAGTGGACTGTTTCCAGTAAGTCTTTTGACAAGGCGAGTGTTTCTAAGTTTGTGTATCTCACTGTGTCCCTGGTTGTAGACATTAGAAAAGAGAATGCATCAATGGATGTGTCCTGTCTAGTAGAAAGCTTCCCAGTATTCATCCTGCCCAATTTATGAATGGACTGCGGCTTGCCTTATGGATGGGCAACACCTACTATCTTCCTAAGTTCCTGTTTTCTTCCTGCATTCTGGCCACTCTCCAGAATAGGCTCATGGTTTTGTGTCCAAGATATGTACCACCTCCAAGCTCTGTGACATGGCCATGTACTGGATAGCTGAAAGGAATGGTGAGCATCTCAGAAAACTCAGATATCAGTGGGAACAGTAAAGTCTCAGTGGAGAAAGCCTGCTTTGGGCCTTTTGCTTACCTATTGTTCTGTTGCCCTGAATGTCAGGAAGGCCTTTGCCTCAGGGCACCCCTATGTGAAGCCTGAAGAAAACAGTTTTCAAATGGAAATGAATGGGCATCACCTGTGGCTCTTTGCTTCATTGCTTTGCAAAGGGATGTGTCTGAATCAGCCTCTTGGTCCTGTGTGAGGCTGTGGCTTAGATTGTCAGCACCTGATGGATTGAAGAAAGATCCCATGTGTGCATCCAAAGCCAAAATGGCCAAAAAGCAGTCATTGTGGATGAAGTCTCTCGCCTTCCTCTGTAAGGTTCCTGACCTCCATCAAGAGAGCATAGGGATCCTTTGGGTCAAATGAGTTCTTCAAAGCCCTGCAGAGGCTAGCCCATAGGTGCTTGGGTTTTCTCCTGACTCCAATTCACACAAAGAATCTATTCCCCGCAGTCAGTAGGCCTCAAATTGGAGAAGCAGAGCAGTATTAAAGGCAGGCCTATTTGATCACTCCTGGTGCACAGGAAGGCTGTCCAGGCCACCCTGATATTAGGCAAATGAGGGGCAAGGGAGCGTATTGTGGACACTGTCTTGGGCTGCGCCCCTGATGGAAACCTCCAGCCAGAGTTTATGATGAGTGTGTATATGGAAGAAGATGAGGGCCATGTGGCAGTGTTTTGGTTGGACTTGTGGTCCTTTGTGTGGTGGTTGGAAGAGATGACTGGGTCCACCTTGGCGTGAACTCTGGTGTGATTCCCCTTGGAGACTGAGTTCTGGAACTGACCTCAGAGAAGTATTGCCATGAACTGTGTTGAGATTTTAGTAGGCCACGCATGAGAGTCGCCCTTGGAAACTGAGATCTAGGCCCAGGTTTGCTTTCCACAGAGCACTGGGAATCTCAGCCAGGATATCACATGATTTTATTCTTACAGACCTGGCAGCCATTGTTGAGAGTCAAAACACACATGGACCTCACATGGTAGACCTCAATGGGCCTGGCTTCATGCGACCTTTTGGCCACTCTTTGGGAAGCCTTGTTTGTGAGAGTTCTCCAGAGCTTTCATTGAAATGAGCTTCCTCACCATTTAATGGTTCCTGAATGAATGGAAACCCACAGTGCCTCCAACTTCATCCTTGAAAAATGGCTAGATAAATGCCATGAAATTTTTAAGTTCCCATGACCAGGTGGCACTGGAGAACCTTTGGATGTCCTGTTGCTGATCAGGAGTGCACCAGACAGTGCCTTGATTGACTGGGTTTCATGAAAATGGTGTAGAACAGAGATGCCAGTAAGTTGGGGCCTGCTGAGTAGTGGGCCTAGAGAAGTGGTGTGCAGGAGTGTGATAAAACATCTGTGGTAGGGCCATGTGGATGTGACATTGGCTTCCAAATGGCTTGTGACTGACATGGTGCAGCCGGCAGACACTTATATGTAAAGGCATCTTGTTATATGGAGAGGTTTCAGGACAATGTTCAGAATCAGGTTGCTAGGGTCAAGGGGGCAAGCTCTGTGGAATAGAAAACTGGTTGGTGCCTTCTCCTGGGACCCTGACCCACCACACGTGACAGAACTCCCTCCAGCACTGTGTCCCAGTTGAACTCCTTGTATTTCATGAAGCAAATACCAAACTCCAAGTGCAGCAGCAAGAAACACCACAAAATGTAGAGGAGGACCAAGTGGCTTCACAGTCCACACGGGGAGACACTTAGCCTCCAGTGGCCACTGTGGACCTACAAAGAGAGAATTCAGCACTTCTGCCTCATGTTCATTGGAAAATCAGCAACCATGTCCTCCAGGTCACATAGATGCAGACCCAGCTTTGATGGTCTCACTACAAAGGAAGCTAAAGCTCCTGACAACAACATATATTTCAAGTGCCCAACCTCAGAGGCAGTTTCTCACGAAGTCTTTAGGCCAGCAGAGCTCCATGTTTGTGGAGTGTTTACCCTGTCCCTTACTTATGGAAACTCCTCTACCACCTCCAAGCTTGTGAACTCCTGAGCATTTTCCATTCCACATATGTATCCACAGATTTTCTAACTCTTCCCCTCGAGTTGCTTCTTCCTTGGGGCGAAGGTCATGTCAAGGCATTGTTCTGGATGAGAGTGGGAAGATTTTTGTGTAGCACGTATTTGCATACACATTGGATTCATTTCCTATTTTCCATTGGAAATACTGATTCCCTGACACTAACCCATACCCTACTAGACTCTGACTATGAATCCTAATATGATGGAGAAAAAGAACCCAAACAGAATAGAAATACAAGCAGTTCAGAGGAGGCATGGTGTATAGTTGCACTTGCCTTTTGCATTATAAAGGGTAGGTGTTATAAATCGAGTCCAATTGAATAGAAATAGTTCTCCATGTGTTCTTAAAGTTAACAAATATGTGAATTCCTGTCTCCCTTTCTCTGTAGCCTATTCAGCACATGTATTTTTACATGCACATGAAGAATCCTACCTGGTATCCCACGTATATTCTTGTGAGGTGGCTGACTTGGCAGATACAAATTGTGAGAAGAGATCACTCCTCCCAAACGCTGTTGGAACTGAAAATTCAAACTATGGGTGAGCTTCCTACTTGAACAACAGGATACAAAAATCCATGTTCAGTAAAATAAATATTTTTGGATCTGTGGATGATATATATTTCATCATGAATTTCAAATGGCATATATATTTCGAATTTTTAATGTCTGTGTGTGTGTTTTGTGTGTGTGTGTATATATGGATATAAATACACATACACACACAAACTCTCTCCAGATTTTTCAAAATATGAAATATATGTGTCTTATGATACATTCCCTAAATTCATTCATGTTCATATATGTGGATTTATAATCAACTTTTCACAAGATTATTCTCAGAAATATTTATCCACCTGAAATACATATTTTTTTCCTAGTACTGAAAACTAACTTCAGTGGATGGTGCATAGAAATCCTAATCTTTCTACAGTAACTGACCCAGTTTAACATCAATACAAGTACATTCCTATGGGACATGATGTGTATTTTGACGTTCATTTTTATTCAACACTGGTACCTTACTATTTCTTCAGCTGATGCACATCATAGGATGTATATTTCATCCTCAAGTTTAAAAATTTCTAGGCATTTGGTTCACTTTCAATCCCTTCCTGCTTCAGAACACATGTATTCCTCCATGTTTCTTGACTGGTTTGTTCATGAGACTTCTTTACAAACACATGATTTTCCATTTCCATAATCACTTTGGAAGCAAAACTCACACACCCTTCAGGGTAAACCATAACCCTAATATTGCCATTAGATGTATAACTGGTAGGAATGAATGATTGTGTATCAATATAAGATTTCCTATATACTTTCAGATATCAACTCAATCCATTATTTAAATTGGAAGCAGTTATATTATTTATTCACAGTATGGTCTATTCATGCATTATCTCTATATTCATTGACCCAGGGTACACCTATTTGTACCCCCAAATACTAATTAATACGTCTTCAACATATTGCTCCCAGCAATGGTGGAAGAAATACTCATGTCACCTGATCTACATATACATTTTATCACTGTGATATTCTGGACACAAAATGCAAAGGTCACACTTATGATTGTAGCAAAGCCTAATTGGAAAGTGAGCATGGATTACTAAAAACTTCCTTCTCCAGGTTGCCTAATGCTCTCCAATGTCAATCCTATTGGTGACTACACACTTGTTTCTTCCTAAGATTACATATTCAACCTCAACCCTGTTGAAAATGTCTAATCCTATCACTCACCTTATACTTTGCCTGATTTCCTAATGTCTCTATTGATATCTGCTTTCCTACATATTTTTCCCCAGTTCATCATTGTGACTGACTCTTCACATGTGCTGACATTTACATTCACTCTCTAACCGACACCCAATTGCTAAAGAACTTTTGGTCCAAATTTTACACTCACTCTTCTTCCTAATCCTACCGACTAGCTTCCTAATCTTACCTACTATCCCTTTTTGACTGGATGTTCTCTTCTACATTCAATGATCCAAGGTACATGGTCCTATGCCATTGTATATCAATTTATCTGAGACATCTGTGCAGAATGTAATTCAAAGCTAAGTATCCCAATCAAGGGCCCAATGCCCTTCTGGCCTTCAAATCTTAGATTTCTGTTTTCATGCATATATTTCACCTATATATGATTATAAACATCTCAGGTTCCCAATACCATTCTACAACCAGCAGAATGATTAATAATCCAAATCCAACATGTTCTTAACCCTAAACAGACACTGTTCCCTCAATCTAACTTTACAGAAGAGCAGGGACAGAGTTGGTCTTACAATACAGGAATGGAGGGGATCTTCCACCTGCTGAGAACCTCAAAGGTCCATGCATAAATGAACCCTGGAGAAGATGTAGGCAGCTATGAAGGACCTGAGAGAGCAAAAGTCATCTTCCATGGCAAACAACCTGGTCAGGATGAAGGGATGTGTCTGAATGAGCCTCTCTCTTCTTAATGTAGACAAGATGGACCAAACCAGGCCTGCGTGGAGAGCTGTTCCTTGGTGCCTATGGTGGATATTCCATTCTAACTTGTGAAAGTGTCACAGGAAGCAGGGGCAGCCTCCATCTCCTGGGACCCTTGCAAGCAACTGTTAGGACACAGTGGTTGCCAGGCAGTGACCTCATTCAGTTCCTGAAGGAAGTGACCTCACCTCACTTCCTTGGTGATGGAACTCTCTGAACTTGGGATCCAGGAAGCCAGGCACCCAGAGGCAGTCCCAGTCCCAGTCCCAGTGGGCTCACTTGTTTGGATTTACCAAGGACAGAGTCAGTCTTCCTTGGTCCCTACTGATGTGAGGATGGCCAAATGCCAGGAAAGCACTGAAGAGGGCCTTGCCTGAGAAAGCAGGTCGTGGCTCACCGCTGGCTCCTGACAACTTCACAGAGTTGGCCAAGGAGGCCAGATCTGAGACAGGACAGGCCATTTCGGGGCAACATAGTATGGCCCAGCAGTCAGACGACACTCCAGGTAGTCACAGACCTACTTGGGGGAAGGAGGTGCCTTTGTGGGTGTGGGGGTGAGTTTGTGGATTTTTCTCATGTTCTGAGAATAGGTAGGAAAGGCGGTTTGTTTGTTTGGAGTGGACTGTTTCCAGTAAGTCTTTTGACAAGGCGAGTGTTTCTAAGTTTGTGTATCTCACTGTGTCCCTGGTTGTAGACATTAGAAAAGAGAATGCATCAATGGATGTGTCCTGTCTAGTAGAAAGCTTCCCAGTATTCATCCTGCCCAATTTATGAATGGACTGCGGCTTGCCTTATGGATGGGCAACACCTACTATCTTCCTAAGTTCCTGTTTTCTTCCTGCATTCTGGCCACTCTCCAGAATAGGCTCATGGTTTTGTGTCCAAGATATGTACCACCTCCAAGCTCTGTGACATGGCCATGTACTGGATAGCTGAAAGGAATGGTGAGCATCTCAGAAAACTCAGATATCAGTGGGAACAGTAAAGTCTCAGTGGAGAAAGCCTGCTTTGGGCCTTTTGCTTACCTATTGTTCTGTTGCCCTGAATGTCAGGAAGGCCTTTGCCTCAGGGCACCCCTATGTGAAGCCTGAAGAAAACAGTTTTCAAATGGAAATGAATGGGCATCACCTGTGGCTCTTTGCTTCATTGCTTTGCAAAGGGATGTGTCTGAATCAGCCTCTTGGTCCTGTGTGAGGCTGTGGCTTAGATTGTCAGCACCTGATGGATTGAAGAAAGATCCCATGTGTGCATCCAAAGCCAAAATGGCCAAAAAGCAGTCATTGTGGATGAAGTCTCTCGCCTTCCTCTGTAAGGTTCCTGACCTCCATCAAGAGAGCATAGGGATCCTTTGGGTCAAATGAGTTCTTCAAAGCCCTGCAGAGGCTAGCCCATAGGTGCTTGGGTTTTCTCCTGACTCCAATTCACACAAAGAATCTATACCCCGCAGTCAGTAGGCCTCAAATTGGAAAAGCAGAGCAGTATTAAAGGCAGGCCTATTTGATCACTCCTGGTGCACAGGAAGGCTGTCCAGGCCACCCTGATATTAGGCAAATGAGGGGCAAGGGAGCTTATTGTGGACACTGTCTTGGGCTGCGCCCCTGATGGAAACCTCCAGCCAGAGGTTGTGATGAGTGTGTATATGGAAGAAGATGAGGGCCATGTGGCAGTGTTTTGGTTGGAATTGTGGTCCTTTGATTGGCGGTTGGAAGAGATGACTGGGTCCAACTTGGCGTGAACTCTGGTGTGATTCCCCTTGGAGACTGAGTTCTGGAACTGACCTCAGAGAAGTATTGCCATGAACTGTGTTGAGCTTTTAGTAGGCCACGCATGAGGGTCGCCCTTGGAAACTGAGATCTAGGCCCAGGTTGGCTTTCCACAGAGCACTGGGAATCTCAGCCAGGATATCACATGATTTTATTCTTACAGACTGGGCAGCCATCCTTGAGAGTGAAAACACACATGGACCTCACATGGTAGACCTCAATGGGCCTGGCTTCATGCGACCTTTTGGCCACTCTTTGGGAAGCCTTGTTTGTGAGAGTTCTCCAGAGCTTTCATTGAAATGAGCTTCCTCACCATTTAATGGTTCCTGAATGAATGGAAACCCACAGTGCCTCCAACTTCATCCTTGAGAAATGGCTAGATAAATGCCATGAAATTTTTAAGTTCCCATGACCAGGTGGCACTGGAGAACCTTTGGATGTCCTGTTGCTGATCAGGAGTGTACCAGACAGTGCCTTGATTGACTGGGTTTCATGAAAATGGTGTAGAACAGAGATGCCAGTAAGTTGGGGCCTGCTGAGTAGTGGGCCTAGAGAAGTGGTGTGCAGGAGTGTGATAAAACATCTGTGGTAGGGCCATGTGGATGTGACATTGGCTTCCAAATGGCTTGTGACTGACATGGTGCAGCCGGCAGACACTTATATGTAAAGGCATCTTGTTATATGGAGAGGTTTCAGGACAATGTTCAGAATCAGGTTGCTAGGGTCAAGGGGGCAAGCTCTGTGGGATAGAAAACTGGTTGGTGCCTTCTCCTGGGACCCTGACCCACCACACGTGACAGAACTCCCTCCAGCACTGTGTCCCAGTTGAACTCCTTGTATTTCATGAAGCAAATACCAAACTCCCAGTGCAGCAGCAAGAAACACCACGAAAAGTAGAGGAGGACCAAATGGCTTCACAGTCCACACGGGGAGACACTTAGCCTCCAGTGGCCACTGTGGACCTACAAAGAGAGAATTCAGCACTTCTGCCTCATGTTCATTGGAAAATCAGCAACCATGTCCTCCAGGTCACATAGATGCAGACCCAGCTTTGATGGTCTCACTACAAAGGAAGCTAAAGCTCCTGACAACAACATATATTTCAAGTGCCCAACCTCAGAGGCAGTTTCTCACGAAGTCTTTAGGCCAGCAGAGCTCCATGTTTGTGGAGTGTTTACCCTGTCCCTTACTTATGGAAACTCCTCTAACACCTCCAAGGTTGTGAACTCCTGAGCATTTTCCATTCCACATATGTATCCACAGATTTTCTAACTCTACCCTCGAGTTGCTTCTTCCTTGGGGCGAAGGTCATGTCAAGGCATTGTTCTGGATGAGATTGGGAAGATTTTTGTGTAGCACGTATTTGCATACACATTGGATTCATTTCCTATTTTCCATTTGAAATACTGATTCCCTGACACTAACCCATACCCTACTAGTCTCTGACTATGAATCCTAATATGATGGAGAAAAAGAACCCAAACAGAATAGAAATACAAGCAGTTCAGAGGAGGCATGGTGTATAGTTGCACTTGCCTTTTGCATTATAAAGGGTAGGTGTTATAAATCGAGTCCAATTGAATAGAAATAGTTCTCCATGTGTTCTTAAAGTTAACAAATATGTGAATTCCTGTCTCCCTTTCTCTGTAGCCTATTCAGCACATGTATTTTTACATGCACATGAAGAATCCTACCTGGTATCCCACGTATATTCTTGTGAGGTGGCTGACTTGGCAGATACAAATTGTGAGAAGAGATCACTCCTCCCAAACGCTGTTGGAACTGAAAATTCAACCTATGGGTGAGCTTCCTACTTGAACAACAGGATACAAAAATCCATGTTCAGTAAAATAAATATTTTTGGATCTGTGGATGATATATATTTCATCATGAATTTCGAATGGCATATATATTTCGAATTTTTAATGTCTGTGTGTGTGTTTTGTGTGTGTGTATATATAGATATACACACACACACACACACACACAAACTCTCTCCAGATTTTTCAAAATATGAAATATATGTGTCTTATGATACATTCCCTAAATTCATTCATGTTCATATATGTGGATTTATAATCAACTTTTCACAAGATTATTCTCAGAAATATTTATCCACCAGAAATACATATTTTTTTCCTAGTACTGAAAACTAACTTCAGTGGATGGTGCATAGAAATCCTAATCTTTTTACAATAACTGACCCAGTTTAACATCAATGCAAGTACATTCCTATGGGACATGATGTGTATTTTGACATTCATTTTTATTCAACACTGGTATCTTACTATTTCTTCAGCTGATGCACATCATAGGATGTATATTTCATCCTCAAGTTTAAAAATTTCTAGGCATTTGGTTCACTTTCAATCCCTTCCTGCTTCAGAACACATGTATTCCTCCATGTTTCTTGACTGGTTTGTTCATGAGACTTCTTTCCAAACACATGATTTTCCATTTCCATAATCACTTTGGAAGCAAAACTCACACACCCTTCAGGGTAAACCATAACCCTAATATTGCCATTAGATGTATAACTGGTAGGAATGAATGATTGTGTATCAATATAAGATTTCCTATATACTTTCAGATATCAACTCAATCCATTATTTAAATTGGAAGCAATTATATTATTTATTCACAGTATGGTCTATTCATGCATTATCTCTATATTCATAGACCCAGGGTACACCTATTTGTACCCCCAAATACTAATTAATACGTCTTCAACATATTGCTCCCAGCAATGGTGGAAGAAATACTCATGTCACCTGATCTACATATACATTTTATCACTGTGATATTCTGGACACAAAATGCAAAGGTCACACTTATGATTGTAGCAAAGCCTAATTGGAAAGTGAGCATGGATTACTAAAAACTTCCTTCTCCAGGTTGCCTAATGCTCTCCAATGTCAATCCTATTGGTGACTACACACTTGTTTCTTCCTAAGATTATTCAAACTCAACCCTGTTGAAAATGTCTAATCCTATCACTCACCTTATACTTTGCCTGATTTCCTAATGTCTCTATTGATATTTGCTTTCCTACATATTTTTCCCCAGTTCATCATTGTGACTGACTCTTCACATGTGCTGACATTTACATTCACTCTCTAACCGACACCCAATTGCTAAAGAACTTTTGGTCCAAATTTTACACTCACTCTTCTTCCTAAACCTACCGACTAGCTTCCTAATCCTACCTACTATCCCTTTTTGACTGGATGTTCTCTTCTACATTCAATGATCCGAGGTACAAAGTCCTATGCTATTGTATATCCATTTATCTGAGACATCTGTGCAGAATGTAATTCAAAGCTAAGTATCCCAATCAAGGGCCCAATGCCATTCTGGCCTTCAAATCTTACTTAGATTTCTGTTTTCATGCATATATTTCACCTATATATGATTATAAACATCTCAGGTTCCCAATACCATTCTACAACCAGCAGAATGATTCCTAACCCAAATCGAACAGGTTCTTAACCCTAACCAGACACTGTTCCCTCAATCTAACTTTACAGAAGAGCAGGGAAAGAGTTGGTCTTACAATACAGGAATGGAGGGGATCTTCCACCTGCTGAGAACCTCAAAGGTCCATGCAGAAATGAACCCTGGAGAAGATGTAGGCAGCTATGAAGGACCTGAGAGAGCAAAAGTCATCTTCCATGGCAAACAACCTGGTCAGGATGAAGGGATGTGTCTGAATGAGCCTCTCTCTTCTTAATGTAGACAAGATGGACCAAACCAGGCCTGCATGGAGAGCTGTTCCTTGGTGCCTATGGTGGATATTCCATTCTAACTTGTGAAAGTGTCACAGGAAGCAGGGGCAGCCTCCATCTCCTGGGACCCTTGCAAGCAACTGTTAGGACACAGTGGTTGCCAGGCAGTGACCTCATTCAGTTCCTGAAGGAAGTGACCTCACCTCACTTCCTTGGTGATGGAACTCTCTGAACTTGGGATCCAGGAAGCCAGGCACCCAGAGGCAGTCCCAGTCCCAGTCCCAGTTGGCTCACTTGTTTGGATTTACCAAGGACAGAGTCAGTCTTCCTTGGTCCCTACTGATGTGAGGATGGCCAAATGCCAGGAAAACACTGAAGAGGGCCTTGCCTGAGAAAGCAGGTCGTGGCTCACCGCTGGCTCCTGACAACTTCACAGAGTTGGCCAAGGAGGCCAGATCTGAGACAGGACAGGCCATTTCGGGGCAACATAGTATGGCCCAGCAGTCAGACGACACTCCGGGTAGTCACAGACCTACTAGGGGGAAGGAGGTGCCTTTGTGGGTGTGGGGGTGAGTTTGTGGATTTTTCTCATGTTCTGAGAATAGGTAGGAAAGGCGGTTTGTTTGTTTGGAGTGGACTGTTTCCAGTAAGTCTTTTGACAAGGCGAGTGTTTCTAAGTTTGTGTATCTCACTGTGTCCCTGGTTGTAGACATTAGAAAAGAGAATGCATCGATGGATGTGTCCTGTCTAGTAGAAAGCTTCCCAGTATTCATCCTGCCCAATTTATGAATGGACTGCGGCTTGCCTTATGGATGGGCAACACCTACTATCTTCCTAAGTTCCTGTTTTCTTCCTGCATTCTGGCCACTCTCCAGAATAGGCTCATGGTTTTGTGTCCAAGATATGTACCACCTGCAAGCTCTGTGACATGGCCATGTACTGGATAGCTGAAAGGAATGGTGAGCATCTCAGAAAGCTCAGATATCAGTGGGAACAGTAAAGTCTCAGTGGAGAAAGCCTGCTTTGGGCCTTTTGCTTACCTATTGTTCTGTTGCCCTGAATGTCAGGAAGGCCTTTGCCTCAGGGCACCCCTTTGTGAAGCCTCAAGAAAACAGTTTTCAAATGGAAATGAATGGGCATCACCTGTGGCTCTTTGCTTCATTGCTTTGCAAAGGGATGTATCTGAATCAGCCTCTTGGCCCTGTGTGAGGCTGTGGCTTAGATTGTCAGCACCTGATGGATTGAAGAAAGATCCCATGTGTGCATCCAAAGCCAAAATGGCAAAAAAGCAGTCATTGTGGATGAAGTCTCTCGCCTTCCTCTGTAAGGTTCCTGACCTCTATCAGGAGAGCATAGGGATCCTTTGGGTCAAATGAGTTCTTCAAAGCCCTGCAGAGGCTAGCCCATAGGTGCTTGGGTTTTCTCCTGACTCCAATTCACACAAAGAATCAGTCAGTAGGCCTCAAATTGGAGAATCAGAGCAGTATTAAAGGCAGGCCTATTTGATCACTCCTGGTGCACAGGAAGGCTGTCCAGGCCACCCTGATATTAGGCAAATGAGGGGCAAGGGAGCTTATTGTGGACACTGTCTTGGGCTGCGCCCCTGATGGAAACCTCCAGCCAGAGGTTGTGATGAGTGTGTATATGGAAGAAGATGAGGGCCATGTGGCAGTGTTTTGGTTGGACTTGTGGTCCTTTGTGTGGCGGTTGGAAGAGATGACTGGGTCCACCTTGGCGTGAACTCTGGTGTGATTCCCCTTGGAGACTCAGTTCTGGAACTGACCTCAGAGAAGTATTGCCATGAACTGTGTTGAGATTTTAGTAGGCCACGCATGAGAGTCGCCCTTGGAAACTGAGATCTAGGCCCAGGTTGGCTTTCCACAGAGCACTGGGAATCTCAGCCAGGATATCACATGATTTTATTCTTACAGACCTGGCAGCCATTGTTGAGAGTCAAAACACACCTGGACCTCACATGGTAGACCTCAATGGGCCTGGCTTCATGCGACCTTTTGGCCACTCTTTGGGAAGCCTTGTTTGTGAGAGTTCTCCAGAGCTTTCATTGAAATGAGCTTCCTCACCATTTAATGGTTCCTGAATGAATGGAAACCCACAGTGCCTCCAACTTCATCCTTGAAAAATGGCTAGATAAATGCCATGAAATTTTTAAGTTCCCATGACCAGGTGGCACTGGAGAACCTTTGGATGTCCTGTTGCTGATCAGGAGTGCACCAGACAGTGCCTTGATTGACTGGGTTTCATGAAAATGGTGTAGAACAGAGATGCCAGTAAGTTGGGGCCTGCTGAGTAGTGGGCCTAGAGAAGTGGTGTGCAGGAGTGTGATAAAACATCTGTGGTAGGGCCATGTGGATGTGACATTGGCTTCCAAATGGCTTGTGACTGACATGGTGCAGCCGGCAGACACTTATATGTAAAGGCATCTTGTTATATGGAGAGGTTTCAGGACAATGTTCAGAATCAGGTTGCTAGGGTCAAGGGGGCAAGCTCTGTGGAATAGAAAACTGGTTGGTGCCTTCTCCTGGGACCCTGACCCACCACACGTGACAGAACTCCCTCCAGCACTGTGTCCCAGTTGAACTCCTTGTATTTCATGAAGCAAATACCAAACTCCCAGTGCAGCAGCAAGAAACACCACGAAAAGTAGAGGAGGACCAAATGGCTTCACAGTCCACACGGGGAGACACTTAGCCTCCAGTGGCCACTGTGGACCTACAAAGAGAGAATTCAGCACTTCTGCCTCATGTTCATTGGAAAATCAGCAACCATGTCCTCCAGGTCACATAGATGCAGACCCAGCTTTGATGGTCTCACTACAAAGGAAGCTAAAGCTCCTGACAACAACATATATTTCAAGTGCCCAACCTCAGAGGCAGTTTCTCACGAAGTCTTTAGGCCAGCAGAGCTCCATGTTTGTGGAGTGTTTACCCTGTCCCTTACTTATGGAAACTCCTCTAACACCTCCAAGGTTGTGAACTCCTGAGCATTTTCCATTCCACATATGTATCCACAGATTTTCTAACTCTTCCCCTCGAGTTGCTTCTTCCTTGGGGCGAAGGTCATGTCAAGGCATTGTTCTGGATGAGAGTGGGAAGATTTTTGTGTAGCACGTATTTGCATACACATTGGATTCATTTCCTATTTTCCATTTGAAATACTGATTCCCTGACACTAACCCATACCCTACTAGTCTCTGACTATCAATCCTAATATGATGGAGAAAAAGAACCCAAACAGAATAGAAATACAAGCAGTTCAGAGGAGGCATGGTGTATAGTTGCACTTGCCTTTTGCATTATAAAGGGTAGGTGTTATAAATCGAGTCCAATTGAATAGAAATAGTTCTCCATGTGTTCTTAAAGTTAACAAATATGTGAATTCCTGTCTCCCTTTCTCTGTAGCCTATTCAGCACATGTATTTTTACATGCACATGAAGAATCCTACCTGGTATCCCACGTATATTCTTGTGAGGTGGCTGACTTGGCAGATACAAATTGTGAGAAGAGATCACTCCTCCCAAACGCTGTTGGAACTGAAAATTCAACCTATGGGTGAGCTTCCTACTTGAACAACAGGATACAAAAATCCATGTTCAGTAAAATAAATATTTTTGGATCTGTGGATGATATATATTTCATCATGAATTTCGAATGGCATATATATTTCGAATTTTTAATGTCTGTGTGTGTGTTTTGTGTGTGTGTGTATATATGGATATAAATACACATACACACACAAACTCTCTCCAGATTTTTCAAAATATGAAATATATGTGTCTTATGATACATTCCCTAAATTCATTCATGTTCATATATGTGGATTTATAATCAACTTTTCACAAGATTATTCTCAGAAATATTTATCCACCTGAAATACATATTTTTTTCCTAGTACTGAAAACTAACTTCAGTGGATGGTGCATAGAAATCCTAATCTTTCTACAGTAACTGACCCAGTTTAACATCAATGCAAGTACATTCCTATGGGACATGATGTGTATTTTGACGTTCATTTTTATTCAACACTGGTACCTTACTATTTCTTCAGCTGATGCACATCATAGGATGTATATTTCATCCTCAAGTTTAAAAATTTCTAGGCATTTGGTTCACTTTCAATCCCTTCCTGCTTCAGAACACATGTATTCCTCCATGTTTCTTGACTGGTTTGTTCATGAGACTTCTTTACAAACACATGATTTTCCATTTCCATAATCACTTTGGAAGCAAAACTCACACACCCTTCAGGGTAAACCATAACCCTAATATTGCCATTAGATGTATAACTGGTAGGAATGAATGATTGTGTATCAATATAAGATTTCCTATATACTTTCAGATATCAACTCAATCCATTATTTAAATTGCAAGCAGTTATATTATTTATTCACAGTATGGTCTATTCATGCATTATCTCTATATTCATTGACCCAGGGTACACCTATTTGTACCCCCAAATACTAATTAATACGTCTTCAACATATTGCTCCCAGCAATGGTGGAAGAAATACTCATGTCACCTGATCTACATATACATTTTATCACTGTGATATTCTGGACACAAAATGCAAAGGTCACACTTATGATTGTAGCAAAGCCTAATTGGAAAGTGAGCATGGATTACTAAAAACTTCCTTCTCCAGGTTGCCTAATGCTCTCCAATGTCAATCCTATTGGTGACTACACACTTGTTTCTTCCTACGATTATTCAAACTCAACCCTGTTGAAAATGTCTAATCCTATCACTCACCTTATACTTTGCCTGATTTCCTAATGTCTCTATTGATATTTGCTTTCCTACATATTTTTCCCCAGTTCATCATTGTGACTGACTCTTCACATGTGCTGACATTTACATTCACTCTCTAACCGACACCCAATTGCTAAAGAACTTTTGGTCCAAATTTTACACTCACTCTTCTTCCTAAACCTACCGACTAGCTTCCTAATCCTACCTACTATCCCTTTTTGACTGGATGTTCTCTTCTACATTCAATGATCCGAGGTACAAAGTCCTATGCTATTGTATATCCATTTATCTGAGACATCTGTGCAGAATGTAATTCAAAGCTAAGTATCCCAATCAAGGGCCCAATGCCATTCTGGCCTTCAAATCTTACTTAGATTTCTGTTTTCATGCATATATTTCACCTATATATGATTATAAACATCTCAGGTTCCCAATACCATTCTACAACCAGCAGAATGATTCCCAACCCAAATCGAACAGGTTCTTAACCCTAACCAGACACTGTTCCCTCAATCTAACTTTACAGAAGAGCAGGGAAAGAGTTGGTCTTACAATACAGGAATGGAGGGGATCTTCCACCTGCTGAGAACCTCAAAGGTCCATGCAGAAATGAACCCTGGAGAAGATGTAGGCAGCTATGAAGGACCTGAGAGAGCAAAAGTCATCTTCCATGGCAAACAACCTGGTCAGGATGAAGGGATGTGTCTGAATGAGCCTCTCTCTTCTTAATGTAGACAAGATGGACCAAACCAGGCCTGCATGGAGAGCTGTTCCTTGGTGCCTATGGTGGATATTCCATTCTAACTTGTGAAAGTGTCACAGGAAGCAGGGGCAGCCTCCATCTCCTGGGACCCTTGCAAGCAACTGTTAGGACACAGTGGTTGCCAGGCAGTGACCTCATTCAGTTCCTGAAGGAAGTGACCTCACCTCACTTCCTTGGTGATGGAACTCTCTGAACTTGGGATCCAGGAAGCCAGGCACCCAGAGGCAGTCCCAGTCCCAGTCCCAGTTGGCTCACTTGTTTGGATTTACCAAGGACAGAGTCAGTCTTCCTTGGTCCCTACTGATGTGAGGATGGCCAAATGCCAGGAAAGCACTGAAGAGGGCCTTGCCTGAGAAAGCAGGTCGTGGCTCACCGCTGGCTCCTGACAACTTCACAGAGTTGGCCAAGGAGGCCAGATCTGAGACAGGACAGGCCATTTCGGGGCAACATAGTATGGCCCAGCAGTCAGACGACACTCCGGGTAGTCACAGACCTACTAGGGGGAAGGAGGTGCCTTTGTGGGTGTGGGGGTGAGTTTGTGGATTTTTCTCATGTTCTGAGAATAGGTAGGAAAGGCGGTTTGTTTGTTTGGAGTGGACTGTTTCCAGTAAGTCTTTTGACAAGGCGAGTGTTTCTAAGTTTGTGTATCTCACTGTGTCCCTGGTTGTAGACATTAGAAAAGAGAATGCATCGATGGATGTGTCCTGTCTAGTAGAAAGCTTCCCAGTATTCATCCTGCCCAATTTATGAATGGACTGCGGCTTGCCTTATGGATGGGCAACACCTACTATCTTCCTAAGTTACTGTTTTCTTCCTGCATTCTGGCCACTCTCCAGAATAGGCTCATGGTTTTGTGTCCAAGATATGTACCACCTGCAAGCTCTGTGACATGGCCATGTACTGGATAGCTGAAAGGAATGGTGAGCATCTCAGAAAGCTCAGATATCAGTGGGAACAGTAAAGTCTCAGTGGAGAAAGCCTGCTTTGGGCCTTTTGCTTACCTATTGTTCTGTTGCCCTGAATGTCAGGAAGGCCTTTGCCTCAGGGCACCCCTTTGTGAAGCCTCAAGAAAACAGTTTTCAAATGGAAATGAATGGGCATCACCTGTGGCTCTTTGCTTCATTGCTTTGCAAAGGGATGTATCTGAATCAGCCTCTTGGCCCTGTGTGAGGCTGTGGCTTAGATTGTCAGCACCTGATGGATTGAAGAAAGATCCCATGTGTGCATCCAAAGCCAAAATGGCAAAAAAGCAGTCATTGTGGATGAAGTCTCTCGCCTTCCTCTGTAAGGTTCCTGACCTCTATCAGGAGAGCATAGGGATCCTTTGGGTCAAATGAGTTCTTCAAAGCCCTGCAGAGGCTAGCCCATAGGTGCTTGGGTTTTCTCCTGACTCCAATTCACACAAAGAATCAGTCAGTAGGCCTCAAATTGGAGAATCAGAGCAGTATTAAAGGCAGGCCTATTTGATCACTCCTGGTGCACAGGAAGGCTGTCCAGGCCACCCTGATATTAGGCAAATGAGGGGCAAGGGAGCTTATTGTGGACACTGTCTTGGGCTGCGCCCCTGATGGAAACCTCCAGCCAGAGGTTGTGATGAGTGTGTATATGGAAGAAGATGAGGGCCATGTGGCAGTGTTTTGGTTGGACTTGTGGTCCTTTGTGTGGCGGTTGGAAGAGATGACTGGGTCCACCTTGGCGTGAACTCTGGTGTGATTCCCCTTGGAGACTCAGTTCTGGAACTGACCTCAGAGAAGTATTGCCATGAACTGTGTTGAGATTTTAGTAGGCCACGCATGAGAGTCGCCCTTGGAAACTGAGATCTAGGCCCAGGTTGGCTTTCCACAGAGCACTGGGAATCTCAGCCAGGATATCACATGATTTTATTCTTACAGACCTGGCAGCCATCCTTGAGAGTCAAAACACACCTGGACCTCACATGGTAGACCTCAATGGGCCTGGCTTCATGCGACCTTTTGGCCACTCTTTGGGAAGCCTTGTTTGTGAGAGTTCTCCAGAGCTTTCATTGAAATGAGCTTCCTCACCATTTAATGGTTCCTGAATGAATGGAAACCCACAGTGCCTCCAACTTCATCCTTGAAAAATGGCTAGATAAATGCCATGAAATTTTTAAGTTCCCATGACCAGGTGGCACTGGAGAACCTTTGGATGTCCTGTTGCTGATCAGGAGTGCACCAGACAGTGCCTTGATTGACTGGGTTTCATGAAAATGGTGTAGAACAGAGATGCCAGTAAGTTGGGGCCTGCTGAGTAGTGGGCCTAGAGAAGTGGTGTGCAGGAGTGTGATAAAACATCTGTGGTAGGGCCATGTGGATGTGACATTGGCTTCCAAATGGCTTGTGACTGACATGGTGCAGCCGGCAGACACTTATATGTAAAGGCATCTTGTTATATGGAGAGGTTTCAGGACAATGTTCAGAATCAGGTTGCTAGGGTCAAGGGGGCAAGCTCTGTGGAATAGAAAACTGGTTGGTGCCTTCTCCTGGGACCCTGACCCACCACACGTGACAGAACTCCCTCCAGCACTGTGTCCCAGTTGAACTCCTTGTATTTCATGAAGCAAATACCAAACTCCCAGTGCAGCAGCAAGAAACACCACGAAAAGTAGAGGAGGACCAAATGGCTTCACAGTCCACACGGGGAGACACTTAGCCTCCAGTGGCCACTGTGGACCTACAAAGAGAGAATTCAGCACTTCTGCCTCATGTTCATTGGAAAATCAGCAACCATGTCCTCCAGGTCACATAGATGCAGACCCAGCTTTGATGGTCTCACTACAAAGGAAGCTAAAGCTCCTGACAACAACATATATTTAAAGTGCCCAACCTCAGAGGCAGTTTCTCACGAAGTCTTTAGGCCAGCAGAGCTCCATGTTTGTGGAGTGTTTACCCTGTCCCTTACTTATGGAAACTCCTCTAACACCTCCAAGGTTGTGAACTCCTGAGCATTTTCCATTCCACATATGTATCCACAGATTTTCTAACTCTTCCCCTCGAGTTGCTTCTTCCTTGGGGCGAAGGTCATGTCAAGGCATTGTTCTGGATGAGAGTGGGAAGATTTTTGTGTAGCACGTATTTGCATACACATTGGATTCATTTCCTATTTTCCATTTGAAATACTGATTCCCTGACACTAACCCATACCCTACTAGTCTCTGACTATCAATCCTAATATGATGGAGAAAAAGAACCCAAACAGAATAGAAATACAAGCAGTTCAGAGGAGGCATGGTGTATAGTTGCACTTGCCTTTTGCATTATAAAGGGTAGGTGTTATAAATCGAGTCCAATTGAATAGAAATAGTTCTCCATGTGTTCTTAAAGTTAACAAATATGTGAATTCCTGTCTCCCTTTCTCTGTAGCCTATTCAGCACATGTATTTTTACATGCACATGAAGAATCCTACCTGGTATCCCACGTATATTCTTGTGAGGTGGCTGACTTGGCAGATACAAATTGTGAGAAGAGATCACTCCTCCCAAACGCTGTTGGAACTGAAAATTCAACCTATGGGTGAGCTTCCTACTTGAACAACAGGATACAAAAATCCATGTTCAGTAAAATAAATATTTTTGGATCTGTGGATGATATATATTTCATCATGAATTTCGAATGGCATATATATTTCGAATTTTTAATGTCTGTGTGTGTGTTTTGTGTGTGTGTGTATATATGGATATAAATACACATACACACACAAACTCTCTCCAGATTTTTCAAAATATGAAATATATGTGTCTTATGATACATTCCCTAAATTCATTCATGTTCATATATGTGGATTTATAATCAACTTTTCACAAGATTATTCTCAGAAATATTTATCCACCTGAAATACATATTTTTTTCCTAGTACTGAAAACTAACTTCAGTGGATGGTGCATAGAAATCCTAATCTTTCTACAGTAACTGACCCAGTTTAACATCAATGCAAGTACATTCCTATGGGACATGATGTGTATTTTGACGTTCATTTTTATTCAACACTGGTACCTTACTATTTCTTCAGCTGATGCACATCATAGGATGTATATTTCATCCTCAAGTTTAAAAATTTCTAGGCATTTGGTTCACTTTCAATCCCTTCCTGCTTCAGAACACATGTATTCCTCCATGTTTCTTGACTGGTTTGTTCATGAGACTTCTTTACAAACACATGATTTTCCATTTCCATAATCACTTTGGAAGCAAAACTCACACACCCTTCAGGGTAAACCATAACCCTAATATTGCCATTAGATGTATAACTGGTAGGAATGAATGATTGTGTATCAATATAAGATTTCCTATATACTTTCAGATATCAACTCAATCCATTATTTAAATTGCAAGCAGTTATATTATTTATTCACAGTATGGTCTATTCATGCATTATCTCTATATTCATTGACCCAGGGTACACCTATTTGTACCCCCAAATACTAATTAATACGTCTTCAACATATTGCTCCCAGCAATGGTGGAAGAAATACTCATGTCACCTGATCTACATATACATTTTATCACTGTGATATTCTGGACACAAAATGCAAAGGTCACACTTATGATTGTAGCAAAGCCTAATTGGAAAGTGAGCATGGATTACTAAAAACTTCCTTCTCCAGGTTGCCTAATGCTCTCCAATGTCAATCCTATTGGTGACTACACACTTGTTTCTTCCTAAGATTACATATTCAACCTCAACCCTGTTGAAAATGTCTAATCCTATCACTCACCTTATACTTTGCCTGATTTCCTAATGTCTCTATTGATATCTGCTTTCCTACATATTTTTCCCCAGTTCATCATTGTGACTGACTCTTCACATGTGCTGACATTTACATTCACTCTCTAACCGACACCCAATTGCTAAAGAACTTTTGGTCCAAATTTTACACTCACTCTTCTTCCTAATCCTACCGACTAGCTTCCTAATCTTACCTACTATCCCTTTTTGACTGGATGTTCTCTTCTACATTCAATGATCCAAGGTACATGGTCCTATGCCATTGTATATCAATTTATCTGAGACATCTGTGCAGAATGTAATTCAAAGCTAAGTATCCCAATCAAGGGCCCAATGCCCTTCTGGCCTTCAAATCTTAGATTTCTGTTTTCATGCATATATTTCACCTATATATGATTATAAACATCTCAGGTTCCCAATACCATTCTACAACCAGCAGAATGATTCCTAACCCAAATCGAACATGTTCTTAACCCTAACCAGACACTGTTCCCTCAATCTAACTTTACAGAAGAGCAGGGACAGAGTTGGTCTTACAATACAGGAATGGAGGGGATCTTCCACCTGCTGAGAACCTCAAAGGTCCATGCAGAAATGAACCCTGGAGAAGATGTAGGCAGCTATGAAGGACCTGAGAGAGCAAAAGTCATCTTCCATGGCAAACAACCTGGTCAGGATGAAGGGATGTGTCTGAATGAGCCACTCTCTTCTTAATGTAGACAAGATGGACCAAAGCAGGCCTGTGTGGAGAGCTGTTCCTTGGTGCCTATGGTGGATATTCCATTCTAACTTGTGAAAGTGTCACAGGAAGCAGGGGCAGCCTCCATCTCCTGGGAGCCTTGCAAGCAACTGTTAGGACACAGTGGTTGCCAGGCAGTGACCTCATTCAGTTCCTGAAGGAAGTGACCTCACCTCACTTCCTTGGTGATGGAACTCTCTGAACTTGGGATCCAGGAAGCCAGGCACCCAGAGGCAGTCCCAGTCCCAGTCCCAGTGGGCTCACTTGTTTGGATTTACCAAGGACAGAGTCAGTCTTCCTTGGTCCCTACTGATGTGAGGATGGCCAAATGCCAGGAAAGCACTGAAGAGGGCCTTGCCTGAGAAAGCAGGTCGTGGCTCACCGCTGGCTCCTGACAACTTCACAGAGTTGTCCAAGGAGGCCAGATCTGAGACAGGACAGGCCATTTCGGGGGAACATACTATGGCCCAGCAGTCAGACGACACTCCGGGTAGTCACAGACCTACTAGGGGGAAGGAGGTGCCTTTGTGTGTGTGGGGGTGAGTTTGTGGATTTTTCTCATGTTCTGAGAATAGGTAGGAAAGGCGGTTTGTTTGTTTGGAGTGGACTGTTTCCAGTAAGTCTTTTGACAAGGCGAGTGTTTCTAAGTTTGTGTATCTCACTGTGTCCCTGGTTGTAGACATTAGAAAAGAGAATGCATCAATGGATGTGTCCTGTCTAGTAGAAAGCTTCCCAGTATTCATCCTGCCCAATTTATGAATGGACTGCGGCTTGCCTTATGGATGGGCAACACCTACTATCTTCCTAAGTTCCTGATTTCTTCCTGCATTCTGGCCACTCTCCAGAATAGGCTCATGGTTTTGTGTCCAAGATATGTACCACCTCCAAGCTCTGTGACATGGCCATGTACTGGATAGCTGAAAGGAATGGTGAGCATCTCAGAAAGCTCAGATATCAGTGGGAACAGTAAAGTCTCAGTGGAGAAAGCCTGCTTTGGGCCTTTTGCTTACCTATTGTTCTGTTGCCCTGAATGTCAGGAAGGCCTTTGCCTCAGGGCACCCCTTTGTGAAGCCTCAAGAAAACAGTTTTCAAATGGAAATGAATGGGCATCACCTGTGGCTCTTTGCTTCATTGCTTTGCAAAGGGATGTGTCTGAATCAGCCTCTTGGCCCTGTGTGAGGCTGTGGCTTAGATTGTCAGCACCTGATGGATTGAAGAAAGATCCCATGTGTGCATCCAAAGCCGAAATGGCAAAAAAGCAGTCATTTTGGATGAAGTCTCTCGCCTTCCTCTGTAAGGTTCCTGAGCTCCATCAAGAGAGCATAGGGATCCTTTGGGTCAAATGAGTTCTTCAAAGCCCTGCAGAGGCTAGCCCATAGGTGCTTGGGTTTTCTCCTGACTCCAATTCACACAAAGAATCTATACCCCGCAGTCAGTAGGCCTCAAATTGGAGAAGCAGAGCAGTATTAAAGGCAGGCCTATTTGATCACTCCTGGTGCACAGGAAGGCTGTCCAGGCCACCCTGATATTAGGCAAATGAGGGGCAAGGGAGCTTATTGTGGACACTGTCTTGGGCTGCGCCCCTGATGGAAACCTCCAGCCAGAGGTTGTGATGAGTGTGTATATGGAAGAAGATGAGGGCCATGTGGCAGTGTTTTGGTTGGAATTGTGGTCCTTTGTGTGGCGGTTGGAAGAGATGACTGGGTCCACCTTGGCGTGAACTCTGGTGTGATTCCCCTTGGAGACTGAGTTCTGGAACTGACCTCAGAGAAGTATTGCCATGAACTGTGTTGAGCTTTTAGTAGGCCACGCATGAGAGTCACCCTTGGAAACTGAGATCTAGGCCCAGGTTGGCTTTCCACAGAGCACTGGGAATCTCAGCCAGGATATCACATGATTTTATTCTTACAGACCTGGCAGCCATTGTTGAGAGTCAAAACACACCTGGACCTCACATGGTAGACCTCAATGGGCCTGGCTTCATGCGACCTTTTGGCCACTCTTTGGGAAGCCTTGTTTGTGAGAGTTCTCCAGAGCTTTCATTGAAATGAGCTTCCTCACCATTTAATGGTTCCTGAATGAATGGAAACCCACAGTGCCTCCAACTTCATCCTTGAAAAATGGCTAGATAAATGCCATGAAATTTTTAAGTTCCCATGACCAGGTGGCACTGGAGAACCTTTGGATGTCCTGTTGCTGATCAGGAGTGCACCAGACAGTGCCTTGATTGACTGGGTTTCATGAAAATGGTGTAGAACAGAGATGCCAGTAAGTTGGGGCCTGCTGAGTAGTGGGCCTAGAGAAGTGGTGTGCAGGAGTGTGATAAAACATCTGTGGTAGGGCCATGTGGATGTGACATTGGCTTCCAAATGGCTTGTGACTGACATGGTGCAGCCGGCAGACACTTATATGTAAAGGCATCTTGTTATATGGAGAGGTTTCAGGACAATGTTCAGAATCAGGTTGCTAGGGTCAAGGGGGCAAGCTCTGTGGAATAGAAAACTGGTTGGTGCCTTCTCCTGGGACCCTGACCCACCACACGTGACAGAACTCCCTCCAGCACTGTGTCCCAGTTGAACTCCTTGTATTTCATGAAGCAAATACCAAACTCCCAGTGCAGCAGCAAGAAACACCACGAAAAGTAGAGGAGGACCAAATGGCTTCACAGTCCACACGGGGAGACACTTAGCCTCCAGTGGCCACTGTGGACCTACAAAGAGAGAATTCAGCACTTCTGCCTCATGTTCATTGGAAAATCAGCAACCATGTCCTCCAGGTCACATAGATGCAGACCCAGCTTTGATGGTCTCACTACAAAGGAAGCTAAAGCTCCTGACAACAACATATATTTCAAGTGCCCAACCTCAGAGGCAGTTTCTCACGAAGTCTTTAGGCCAGCAGAGCTCCATGTTTGTGGAGTGTTTACCCTGTCCCTTACTTATGGAAACTCCTCTAACACCTCCAAGGTTGTGAACTCCTGAGCATTTTCCATTCCACATATGTATCCACAGATTTTCTAACTCTTCCCCTCGAGTTGCTTCTTCCTTGGGGCAAAGGTCATGTCAAGGCATTGTTCTGGATGAGAGTGGGAAGATTTTTGTGTAGCACGTATTTGCATACACATTGGATTCATTTCCTATTTTCCATTTGAAATACTGATTCCCTGACACTAACCCATACCCTACTAGTCTCTGACTATCAATCCTAATATGATGGAGAAAAAGAACCCAAACAGAATAGAAATACAAGCAGTTCAGAGGAGGCATGGTGTATAGTTGCACTTGCCTTTTGCATTATAAAGGGTAGGTGTTATAAATCGAGTCCAATTGAATAGAAATAGTTCTCCATGTGTTCTTAAAGTTAACAAATATGTGAATTCCTGTCTCCCTTTCTCTGTAGCCTATTCAGCACATGTATTTTTACATGCACATGAAGAATCCTACCTGGTATCCCACGTATATTCTTGTGAGGTGGCTGACTTGGCAGATACAAATTGTGAGAAGAGATCACTCCTCCCAAACGCTGTTGGAACTGAAAATTCAACCTATGGGTGAGCTTCCTACTTGAACAACAGGATACAAAAATCCATGTTCAGTAAAATAAATATTTTTGGATCTGTGGATGATATATATTTCATCATGAATTTCGAATGGCATATATATTTCGAATTTTTAATGTCTGTGTGTGTGTTTTGTGTGTGTGTGTATATATGGATATAAATACACATACACACACAAACTCTCTCCAGATTTTTCAAAATATGAAATATATGTGTCTTATGATACATTCCCTAAATTCATTCATGTTCATATATGTGGATTTATAATCAACTTTTCACAAGATTATTCTCAGAAATATTTATCCACCTGAAATACATATTTTTTTCCTAGTACTGAAAACTAACTTCAGTGGATGGTGCATAGAAATCCTAATCTTTCTACAGTAACTGACCCAGTTTAACATCAATGCAAGTACATTCCTATGGGACATGATGTGTATTTTGACGTTCATTTTTATTCAACACTGGTACCTTACTATTTCTTCAGCTGATGCACATCATAGGATGTATATTTCATCCTCAAGTTTAAAAATTTCTAGGCATTTGGTTCACTTTCAATCCCTTCCTGCTTCAGAACACATGTATTCCTCCATGTTTCTTGACTGGTTTGTTCATGAGACTTCTTTACAAACACATGATTTTCCATTTCCATAATCACTTTGGAAGCAAAACTCACACACCCTTCAGGGTAAACCATAACCCTAATATTGCCATTAGATGTATAACTGGTAGGAATGAATGATTGTGTATCAATATAAGATTTCCTATATACTTTCAGATATCAACTCAATCCATTATTTAAATTGCAAGCAGTTATATTATTTATTCACAGTATGGTCTATTCATGCATTATCTCTATATTCATTGACCCAGGGTACACCTATTTGTACCCCCAAATACTAATTAATACGTCTTCAACATATTGCTCCCAGCAATGGTGGAAGAAATACTCATGTCACCTGATCTACATATACATTTTATCACTGTGATATTCTGGACACAAAATGCAAAGGTCACACTTATGATTGTAGCAAAGCCTAATTGGAAAGTGAGCATGGATTACTAAAAACTTCCTTCTCCAGGTTGCCTAATGCTCTCCAATGTCAATCCTATTGGTGACTACACACTTGTTTCTTCCTAAGATTACATATTCAACCTCAACCCTGTTGAAAATGTCTAATCCTATCACTCACCTTATACTTTGCCTGATTTCCTAATGTCTCTATTGATATCTGCTTTCCTACATATTTTTCCCCAGTTCATCATTGTGACTGACTCTTCACATGTGCTGACATTTACATTCACTCTCTAACCGACACCCAATTGCTAAAGAACTTTTGGTCCAAATTTTACACTCACTCTTCTTCCTAATCCTACCGACTAGCTTCCTAATCTTACCTACTATCCCTTTTTGACTGGATGTTCTCTTCTACATTCAATGATCCAAGGTACATGGTCCTATGCCATTGTATATCAATTTATCTGAGACATCTGTGCAGAATGTAATTCAAAGCTAAGTATCCCAATCAAGGGCCCAATGCCCTTCTGGCCTTCAAATCTTAGATTTCTGTTTTCATGCATATATTTCACCTATATATGATTATAAACATCTCAGGTTCCCAATACCATTCTACAACCAGCAGAATGATTCCTAACCCAAATCGAACATGTTCTTAACCCTAACCAGACACTGTTCCCTCAATCTAACTTTACAGAAGAGCAGGGACAGAGTTGGTCTTACAATACAGGAATGGAGGGGATCTTCCACCTGCTGAGAACCTCAAAGGTCCATGCAGAAATGAACCCTGGAGAAGATGTAGGCAGCTATGAAGGACCTGAGAGAGCAAAAGTCATCTTCCATGGCAAACAACCTGGTCAGGATGAAGGGATGTGTCTGAATGAGCCACTCTCTTCTTAATGTAGACAAGATGGACCAAAGCAGGCCTGTGTGGAGAGCTGTTCCTTGGTGCCTATGGTGGATATTCCATTCTAACTTGTGAAAGTGTCACAGGAAGCAGGGGCAGCCTCCATCTCCTGGGAGCCTTGCAAGCAACTGTTAGGACACAGTGGTTGCCAGGCAGTGACCTCATTCAGTTCCTGAAGGAAGTGACCTCACCTCACTTCCTTGGTGATGGAACTCTCTGAACTTGGGATCCAGGAAGCCAGGCACCCAGAGGCAGTCCCAGTCCCAGTCCCAGTGGGCTCACTTGTTTGGATTTACCAAGGACAGAGTCAGTCTTCCTTGGTCCCTACTGATGTGAGGATGGCCAAATGCCAGGAAAGCACTGAAGAGGGCCTTGCCTGAGAAAGCAGGTCGTGGCTCACCGCTGGCTCCTGACAACTTCACAGAGTTGTCCAAGGAGGCCAGATCTGAGACAGGACAGGCCATTTCGGGGGAACATACTATGGCCCAGCAGTCAGACGACACTCCGGGTAGTCACAGACCTACTAGGGGGAAGGAGGTGCCTTTGTGTGTGTGGGGGTGAGTTTGTGGATTTTTCTCATGTTCTGAGAATAGGTAGGAAAGGCGGTTTGTTTGTTTGGAGTGGACTGTTTCCAGTAAGTCTTTTGACAAGGCGAGTGTTTCTAAGTTTGTGTATCTCACTGTGTCCCTGGTTGTAGACATTAGAAAAGAGAATGCATCAATGGATGTGTCCTGTCTAGTAGAAAGCTTCCCAGTATTCATCCTGCCCAATTTATGAATGGACTGCAGCTTGCCTTATGGATGGGCAACACCTACTATCTTCCTAAGTTCCTGATTTCTTCCTGCATTCTGGCCACTCTCCAGAATAGGCTCATGGTTTTGTGTCCAAGATATGTACCACCTCCAAGCTCTGTGACATGGCCATGTACTGGATAGCTGAAAGGAATGGTGAGCATCTCAGAAAACTCAGATATCAGTGGGAACAGTAAAGTCTCAGTGGAGAAAGCCTGCTTTGGGCCTTTTGCTTACCTATTGTTCTGTTGCCCTGAATGTCAGGAAGGCCTTTGCCTCAGGGCACCCCTTTGTGAAGCCTCAAGAAAACAGTTTTCAAATGGAAATGAATGGGCATCACCTGTGGCTCTTTGCTTCATTGCTTTGCAAAGGGATGTGTCTGAATCAGCCTCTTGGCCCTGTGTGAGGCTGTGGCTTAGATTGTCAGCACCTGATGGATTGAAGAAAGATCCCATGTGTGCATCCAAAGCCGAAATGGCAAAAAAGCAGTCATTTTGGATGAAGTCTCTCGCCTTCCTCTGTAAGGTTCCTGAGCTCCATCAAGAGAGCATAGGGATCCTTTGGGTCAAATGAGTTCTTCAAAGCCCTGCAGAGGCTAGCCCATAGGTGCTTGGGTTTTCTCCTGACTCCAATTCACACAAAGAATCTATACCCCGCAGTCAGTAGGCCTCAAATTGGAGAAGCAGAGCAGTATTAAAGGCAGGCCTATTTGATCACTCCTGGTGCACAGGAAGGCTGTCCAGGCCACCCTGATATTAGGCAAATGAGGGGCAAGGGAGCTTATTGTGGACACTGTCTTGGGCTGCGCCCCTGATGGAAACCTCCAGCCAGAGGTTGTGATGAGTGTGTATATGGAAGAAGATGAGGGCCATGTGGCAGTGTTTTGGTTGGAATTGTGGTCCTTTGTGTGGCGGTTGGAAGAGATGACTGGGTCCACCTTGGCGTGAACTCTGGTGTGATTCCCCTTGGAGACTGAGTTCTGGAACTGACCTCAGAGAAGTATTGCCATGAACTGTGTTGAGCTTTTAGTAGGCCACGCATGAGAGTCACCCTTGGAAACTGAGATCTAGGCCCAGGTTGGCTTTCCACAGAGCACTGGGAATCTCAGCCAGGATATCACATGATTTTATTCTTACAGACCTGGCAGCCATCATTGAGAGTCAAAACACACATGGACCTCACATCGTAGACCTCAATGGGCCTGGCTTCATGCGACCTTTTGGCCACTCTTTGGGAAGCCTTGTTTGTGAGAGTTCTCCAGAGCTTTCATTGAAATGAGCTTCCTCACCATTTAATGGTTCCTGAATGAATGGAAACCCACAGTGCCTCCAACTTCATCCTTGAAAAATGGCTAGATAAATGCCATGAAATTTTTAAGTTCCCATGACCAGGTGGCACTGGAGAACCTTTGGATGTCCTGTTGCTGATCAGGAGTGTACCAGACAGTGCCTTGATTGACTGGGTTTCATGAAAATGGTGTAGAACAGAGATGCCAGTAAGTTGGGGCCTGCTGAGTAGTGGGCCTAGAGAAGTGGTGTGCAGGAGTGTGATAAAACATCTGTGGTAGGGCCATGTGGATGTGACATTGGCTTCCAAATGGCTTGTGACTGACATGGTGCAGCCGGCAGACACTTATATGTAAAGGCATCTTGTTATATGGAGAGGTTTCAGGACAATGTTCAGAATCAGGTTGCTAGGGTCAAGGGGGCAAGCTCTGTGGAATAGAAAACTGGTTGGTGCCTTCTCCTGGGACCCTGACCCACCACACGTGACAGAACTCCCTCCAGCACTGTGTCCCAGTTGAACTCCTTGTATTTCATGAAGCAAATACCAAACTCCCAGTGCAGCAGCAAGAAACACCACGAAAAGTAGAGGAGGACCAAATGGCTTCACAGTCCACACGGGGAGACACTTAGCCTCCAGTGGCCACTGTGGACCTACAAAGAGAGAATTCAGCACTTCTGCCTCATGTTCATTGGAAAATCAGCAACCATGTCCTCCAGGTCACATAGATGCAGACCCAGCTTTGATGGTCTCACTACAAAGGAAGCTAAAGCTCCTGACAACAACATATATTTCAAGTGCCCAACCTCAGAGGCAGTTTCTCACGAAGTCTTTAGGCCAGCAGAGCTCCATGTTTGTGGAGTGTTTACCCTGTCCCTTACTTATGGAAACTCCTCTACCACCTCCAAGCTTGTGAACTCCTGAGCATTTTCCATTCCACATATGTATCCACAGATTTTCTAACTCTTCCCCTCGAGTTGCTTCTTCCTTGGGGCGAAGGTCATGTCAAGGCATTGTTCTGGATGAGAGTGGGAAGATTTTTGTGTAGCACGTATTTGCATACACATTGGATTCATGTCCTATTTTCCATTGGAAATACTGATTCCCTGACACTAACCCATACCCTACTAGACTCTGACTATGAATCCTAATATGATGGAGAAAAAGAACCCAAACAGAAAAGAAATACAAGCAGTTCAGAGGAGGCATGGTGTATAGTTGCACTTGCCTTTTGCATTATAAAGGGTAGGTGTTATAAATGGAGTCCAATTGAATAGAAATAGTTCTCCATGTGTTCTTAAAGTTAACAAATATGTGAATTCCTGTCTCCCTTTCTCTGTAGCCTATTCAGCACATGTATTTTTACATGCACATGAAGAATTCTACCTGGTATCCCACGTATATTCTTGTGAGGTGGCTGACTTGGCAGATACAAATTGTGAGAAGAGATCACTCCTCCCAAACGCTGTTGGAACTGAAAATTCAACCTATGGGTGAGCTTCCTACTTGAACAACAGGATACAAAAATCCATGTTCAGTAAAATAAATATTTTTGGATCTGTGGATGATATATATTTCACCATGAATTTCGAATGGCATCTATATTTCGAATTTTTAATGTCTGTGTGTGTGTTTTGTGTGTGTGTGTATATATAGATATATATACACACACACACACAAACTCTCTCCAGATTTTTCAAAATATGAAATATATGTGTCTTATGATACATTCCCTAAATTCATTCATGTTCATATATGTGCATTTATAATCAACTTTTCACAAGATTATTCTCAGAAATATTTATCCACCTGAAATACATATTTTTTTCCTAGTACTGAAAACTAACTTCAGTGGATGGTGCATAGAAATCCTAATCTTTCTCCAGTAACTGACCCAGTTTAACATCAATGCAAGTACATTCCTATGGGACATGATGTGTATTTTGACGTTCATTTTTATTCAACACTGGTACCTTACTATTTCTTCAGCTGATGCACGTCATAGGATGTATATTTCATCCTCAAGTTTAAAAATTTCTAGGCATTTGGTTCACTTTCAATCCCTTCCTGCTTCAGAACACATGTATTCCTCCATGTTTCTTGACTGGTTTGTTCATGAGACTTCTTTACAAACACATGATTTTCCATTTCCATAATCACTTTGGAAGCAAAACTCACACACCCTTCAGGGTAAACCATAACCCTAATATTGCCATTAGATGTATAACTGGTAGGAATGAATGATTGTGTATCAATATAAGATTTCCTATATACTTTCAGATATCAACTCAATCCATTATTTAAATTGGAAGCAGTTATATTATTTATTCACAGTATGGTCTATTCATGCATTATCTCTATATTCATAGACCCAGGGTACACCTATTTGTACCCCCAAATACTAATTAATACGTCTTCAACATATTGCTCCCAGCAATGGTGGAAGAAATACTCATGTCACCTGATCTACATATACATTTTATCACTGTGATATTCTGGACACAAAATGCAAAGGTCACACTTATGATTGTAGCAAAGCCTAATTGGAAAGTGAGCATGGATTACTAAAAACTTCCTTCTCCAGGTTGCCTAATGCTCTCCAATGTCAATCCTATTGGTGACTACACACTTGTTTCTTCCTAAGATTACATATTCAACCTCAACCCTGTTGAAAATGTCTAATCCTATCACTCACCTTATACTTTGCCTGATTTCCTAATGTCTCTATTGATATCTGCTTTCCTACATATTTTTCCCCAGTTCATCATTGTGACTGACTCTTCACATGTGCTGACATTTACATTCACTCTCTAACCGACACCCAATTGCTAAAGAACTTTTGGTCCAAATTTTACACTCACTCTTCTTCCTAAACCTACCGACTAGCTTCCTAATCTTACCTACTATCCCTTTTTGACTGGATGTTCTCTTCTACATTCAATCATCCAAGGTACAAAGTCCTATGCCATTGTATATCCATTTATCTGAGACATCTGTGCAGAATGTAATTCAAAGCTAAGTATCCCAATCAAGGGCCCAATGCCCTTCTGGCCTTCAAATCTTACTTAGATTTCTGTTTTCATACATATATTTCACCTACATATGATTATAAATATCGCAGGTTCCCCATACCATTCTACAACTAGCAGAATGATTCCTAATTCAAATCCAAAATGTTCTTAACCCTAAACAGACACTGTTCCCTCAATCTAACTTTACAGAAGAGCAGGGACAGAGTTGGTCTTACAATACAGGAATGGAGGGGATCTTCCACCTGCTGAGAACCTCAAAGGTCCATGCAGAAATGAACCCTGGAGAAGATGTAGGCAGCTATGAAGGACCTGAGAGAGCAAAAGTCATCTTCCATGGCAAACAACCTGGTCAGGATGAAGGGATGTGTCTAAATGAGCCTCTCTCTTCTTAATGTAGACAAGATGGACCAAACCAGGCCTGCGTGGAGAGCTGTTCCTTGGTGCCTATGGTGGATATTCCATTCTAACTTGTGAAAGTGTCACAGGAAGCAGGGGCAGCCTCCATCTCCTGGGACCCTTGCAAGCAACTGTTAGGACACAGTGGTTGCCAGGCAGTGACCTCATTCAGTTCCTGAAGGAAGTGACCTCACCTCACTTCCTTGGTGATGGAACTCTCTGAACTTGGGATCCAGGAAGCCAGGCACCCAGAGGCAGTCCCAGTCCCAGTCCCAGTGGGCTCACTTGTTTGGATTTACCAAGGACAGAGTCAGTCTTCCTTGGTCCCTACTGATGTGAGGATGGCCAAATGCCAGGAAAGCACTGAAGAGGGCCTTGCCTGAGAAAGCAGGTCGTGGCTCACCGCTGGCTCCTGACAACTTCACAGAGTTGGCCAAGGAGGCCAGATCTGAGACAGGACAGGCCATTTCGGGGCAACATAGTATGGCCCAGCAGTCAGACGACACTCCGGGTAGTCACAGACCTACTAGGGGGAAGGAGGTGCCTTTGTGGGTGTGGGGGTGAGTTTGTGGATTTTTCTCATGTTCTGAGAACAGGTAGGAAAGGCGGTTTGTTTGTTTGGAGTGGACTGTTTCCAGTAAGTCTTTTGACAAGGCGAGTGTTTCTAAGTTTGTGTATCTCACTGTGTCCCTGGTTGTAGACATTAGAAAAGAGAATGCATCAATGGATGTGTCCTGTCTAGTAGAAAGCTTCCCAGTATTCATCCTGCCCAATTTATGAATGGACTGCGGCTTGCCTTATGGATGGGCAACACCTACTATCTTCCTAAGTTCCTGTTTTCTTCCTGCATTCTGGCCACTCTCCAGAATAGGCTCATGGTTTTGTGTCCAAGATATGTACCACCTCCAAGCTCTGTGACATGGCCATGTACTGGATAGCTGAAAGGAATGGTGAGCATCTCAGAAAACTCAGATATCAGTGGGAACAGTAAAGTCTCAGTGGAGAAAGCCTGCTTTGGGCCTTTTGCTTACCTATTGTTCTGTTGCCCTGAATGTCAGGAAGGCCTTTGCCTCAGGGCACCCCTTTGTGAAGCCTCAAGAAAACAGTTTTCAAATGGAAATGAATGGGCATCACCTGTGGCTCTTTGCTTCATTGCTTTGCAAAGGGATGTGTCTGAATCAGCCTCTTGGCCCTGTGTGAGGCTGTGGCTTAGATTGTCAGCACCTGATGGATTGAAGAAAGATCCCATGTGTGCATCCAAAGCTGAAATGGCAAAAAAGCAGTCATTTTGGATGAAGTCTCTCGCCTTCCTCTGTAAGGTTCCTGACCTCCATCAAGAGAGCATAGGGATCCTTTGGGTCAAATGAGTTCTTCAAAGCCCTGCAGAGGCTAGACAATAGGTGCTTGGGTTTTCTCCTGACTCCAATTGACACAAAGAATCTATACCCCGCAGTCAGTAGGCCTCAAATTGGAGAAGCAGAGCAGTATTAAAGGCAGGCCTATTTGATCACTCCTGGTGCACAGGAAGGCTGTCCAGGCCACCCTGATATTAGGCAAATGAGGGGCAAGGGAGCTTATTGTGGACACTGTCTTGGGCTGCGCCCCTGATGGAAACCTCCAGCCAGAGGTTGTGATGAGTGTGTATATGGAAGAAGATGAGGGCCATGTGGCAGTGTTTTGGTTGGAATTGTGGTCCTTTGTGTGGCGGTTGGAAGAGATGACTGGGTCCACCTTGGCGTGAACTCTGGTGTGATTCCCCTTGGAGACTGAGTTCTGGAACTGACCTCAGAGAAGTATTGCCATGAACTGTGTTGAGCTTTTAGTAGGCCACGCATGAGAGTCACCCTTGGAAACTGAGATCTAGGCCCAGGTTAGCTTTCCACAGAGCACTGAGAATCTCAGCCAGGATATCACATGATTTTATTCTTACAGACCTGGCAGCCATCGTTGAGAGTCAAAACACACATGGACCTCACATGGTAGACCTCAATGGGCCTGGCTTCATGCGACCTTTTGGCCACTCTTTGGGAAGCCTTGTTTGTGAGAGTTCTCCAGAGCTTTCATTGAAATGAGCTTCCTCACCATTTAATGGTTCCTGAATGAATGGAAACCCACAGTGCCTCCAACTTCATCCTTGAAAAATGGCTAGATAAATGCCATGAAATTTTTAAGTTCCCATGACCAGGTGGCACTGGAGAACCTTTGGATGTCCTGTTGCTGATCAGGAGTGTACCAGACAGTGCCTTGATTGACTGGGTTTCATGAAAATGGTGTAGAACAGAGATGCCAGTAAGTTGGGGCCTGCTGAGTAGTGGGCCTAGAGAAGTGGTGTGCAGGAGTGTGATAAAACATCTGTGGTAGGGCCATGTGGATGTGACATTGGCTTCCAAATGGCTTGTGACTGACATGGTGCAGCCGGCAGACACTTATATGTAAAGGCATCTTGTTATATGGAGAGGTTTCAGGACAATGTTCAGAATCAGGTTGCTAGGGTCAAGGGGGCAAGCTCTGTGGGATAGAAAACTGGTTGGTGCCTTCTCCTGGGACCCTGACCCACCACACGTGACAGAACTCCCTCCAGCACTGTGTCCCAGTTGAACTCCTTGTATTTCATGAAGCAAATACCAAACTCCCAGTGCAGCAGCAAGAAACACCACGAAAAGTAGAGGAGGACCAAATGGCTTCACAGTCCACACGGGGAGACACTTAGCCTCCAGTGGCCACTGTGGACCTACAAAGAGAGAATTCAGCACTTCTGCCTCATGTTCATTGGAAAATCAGCAACCATGTCCTCCAGGTCACATAGATGCAGACCCAGCTTTGATGGTCTCACTACAAAGGAAGCTAAAGCTCCTGACAACAACATATATTTCAAGTGCCCAACCTCAGAGGCAGTTTCTCACGAAGTCTTTAGGCCAGCAGAGCTCCATGTTTGTGGAGTGTTTACCCTGTCCCTTACTTATGGAAACTCCTCTACCACCTCCAAGGTTGTGAACTCCTGAGCATTTTCCATTCCACATATGTATCCACAGATTTTCTAACTCTTCCCCTCGAGTTGCTTCTTCCTTGGGGCGAAGGTCATGTCAAGGCATTGTTCTGGATGAGAGTGGGAAGATTTTTGTGTAGCACGTATTTGCATACACATTGGATTCATGTCCTATTTTCCATTGGAAATACTGATTCCCTGACACTAACCCATACCCTACTAGACTCTGACTATGAATCCTAATATGATGGCGAAAAAGAACCCAAACAGAATAGAAATACAAGCAGTTCAGAGGAGGCATGGTGTATAGTTGCACTTGCCTTTTGCATTATAAAGGGTAGGTGTTATAAATCGAGTCCAATTGAATAGAAATAGTTCTCCATGTGTTCTTAAAGTTAACAAATATGTGAATTCCTGTCTCCCTTTCTCTGTAGCCTATTCAGCACATGTATTTTTACATGCACATGAAGAATCCTACCTGGTATCCCAGGTATATTCTTGTGAGGTGGCTGACTTGGCAGATACAAATTGTGAGAAGAGATCACTCCTCCCAAACGCTGTTGGAACTGAAAATTCAACCTATGGGTGAGCTTCCTACTTGAACAACAGGATACAAAAATCCATGTTCAGTAAAATAAATATTTTTGGATCTGTGGATGATATATATTTCACCATGAATTTCGAATGGCATCTATATTTCGAATTTTTAATGTCTGTGTGTGTGTTTTTTTTGTGTGTGTATATATGGATATAATTCACATACACACACAAACTCTCTCCAGATTTTTCAAAATATGAAATATATGTGTCTTATGATACATTCCCTAAATTCATTCATGTTCATATATGTGGATTTATAATCAACTTTTCACAAGATTATTCTCAGAAATATTTATCCACCTGAAATACATATTTTTTTCCTAATACTGAAAACTAACTTCAGTGGATGGTGCATAGAAATCCTAATCTTTCTACAGTAACTGACCCAGTTTAACATCAATGCAAGTACATTCCTATGGGACATGATGTGTATTTTGACGTTCATTTTTATTCAACACTGGTACCTTACTATTTCTTCAGCTGATGCACATCATAGGATGTATATTTCATCCTCAAGTTTAAAAATTTCTAGGCATTTGGTTCACTTTCAATCCCTTCCTGCTTCAGAACACATGTATTCCTCCATGTTTCTTGACTGGTTTGTTCATGAGACTTCTTTCCAAACACATGATTTTCCATTTCCATAATCACTTTGGAAGCAAAACTCACACACCCTTCAGGGTAAACCATAACCCTAATATTGCCATTAGATGTATAACTGGTAGGAATGAATGATTGTGTATCAATATAAGATTTCCTATATACTTTCAGATATCAACTCAATCCATTATTTAAATTGGAAGCAGTTATGTTATTTATTCACAGTATGGTCTATTCATGCATTATCTCTATATTCATAGACCCAGGGTACACCTATTTGTACCCCCAAATACTAATTAATACGTCTTCAACATATTGCTCCCAGCAATGGTGGAAGAAATACTCATGTCACCTGATCTACATATACATTTTATCACTGTCATATTCTGGACAGAAAATGCAAAGGTCACACTTATGATGGTAGCAAAGCCTAATTGGAAAGTGAGCATGGATTACTAAAAACTTCCTTCTCCAGGTTGCCTAATGCTCTCCAATGTCAATCCTATTGGTGACTACACACTTGTTTCTTCCTAAGATTATTCAAACTCAACCCTGTTGAAAATGTCTAATCCTATCACTCACCTTATACTTTGCCTGATTTCCTAATGTCTCTATTGATATCTGCTTTCCTACATATTTTTCCCCAGTTCATCATTGTGACTGACTCTTCACATGTGCTGACATTTACATTCACTCTCTAACCGACACCCAATTGCTAAAGAACTTTTGGTCCAAATTTTACACTCACTCTTCTTCCTAAACCTACCGACTAGCTTCCTAATCTTACCTACTATCCCTTTTTGACTGGATGTTCTCTTCTACATTCAATCATCCGAGGTACAAAGTCCTATGCCATTGTATATCCATTTATCTGAGACATCTGTGCACAATGTAATTCAAAGCTAAGTATCCCAATCAAGGGCCCAATGCCCTTCTGGCCTTCAAATCTTACTTAGATTTCTGTTTTCATGCATATATTTCACCTACATATGATTATAAATATCGCAGGTTCCCCATACCATTCTACAACTAGCAGAATGATTCCTAATCCAAATCCAACATGTTCTTAACCCTAAACAGACACTGTTCCCTCAATCTAACTTTACAGAAGAGCAGGGACAGAGTTGGTCTTACAATACAGGAATGGAGGGGATCTTCCACCTGCTGAGAACCTCAAAGATCCATGCAGAAATGAACCCTGGAGAAGATGTAGGCAGCTATGAAGGACCTGAGAGAGCAAAAGTCATCTTCCATGGCAAACAACCTGGTCAGGATGAAGGGATGTGTCTGAATGAGCCTCTCTCTTCTTAATGTAAACAAGATGGACCAAACCAGGCCTGTGTGGAGAGCTGTTCCTTGGTGCCTATGGTGGATATTCCATTCTAACTTGTGAAAGTGTCACAGGAAGCAGGGGCAGCCTCCATCTCCTGGGACCCTTGCAAGCAACTGTTAGGACACAGTGGTTGCCAGGCAGTGACCTCATTCAGTTCCTGAAGGAAGTGACCTCACCTCACTTCCTTGGTGATGGAACTCTCTGAACTTGGGATCCAGGAAGCCAGGCACCCAGAGGCAGTCCCAGTCCCAGTCCCAGTGGGCTCACTTGTTTGGATTTACCAAGGACAGAGTCAGTCTTCCTTGGTCCCTACTGATGTGAGGATGGCCAAATGCCAGGAAAGCACTGAAGAGGGCCTTGCCTGAGAAAGCAGGTCGTGGCTCACCGCTGGCTCCTGACAACTTCACAGAGTTGGCCAACGAGGCCAGATCTGAGACAGGACAGGCCATTTCGGGGGAACATACTATGGCCCAGCAGTCAGACGACACTCCGGGTAGTCACAGACCTACTAGGGGGAAGGAGGTGCCTTTGTGGGTGTGGGGGTGAGTTTGTGGATTTTTCTCATGTTCTGAGAATAGGTAGGAAAGGCGGTTTGTTTGTTTGGAGTGGACTGTTTCCAGTAAGTCTTTTGACAAGGCGAGTGTTTCTAAGTTTGTGTATCTCACTGTGTCCCTGGTTGTAGACATTAGAAAAGAGAATGCATCAATGGATGTGTCCTGTCTAGTAGAAAGCTTCCCAGTATTCATCCTGCCCAATTTATGAATGGACTGCGGCTTGCCTTATGGATGGGCAACACCTACTATCTTCCTAAGTTCCTGATTTCTTCCTGCATTCTGGCCACTCTCCAGAATAGGCTCATGGTTTTGTGTCCAAGATATGTACCACCTCCAAGCTCTGTGACATGGCCATGTACTGGATAGCTGAAAGGAATGGTGAGCATCTCAGAAAGCTCAGATTTCAGTGGGAACAGTAAAGTCTCAGTGGAGAAAGCCTGCTTTGGGCCTTTTGCTTACCTATTGTTCTGTTGCCCTGAATGTCAGGAAGGCCTTTGCCTCAGGGCACCCCTTTGTGAAGCCTCAAGAAAACAGTTTTCAAATGGAAATGAATGGGCATCACCTGTGGCTCTTTGCTTCATTGCTTTGCAAAGGGATGTATCTGAATCAGCCTCTTGGCCCTGTGTGAGGCTGTGGCTTAGATTGTCAGCACCTGATGGATTGAAGAAAAATCCCATGTGTGCATCCAAAGCCGAAGTGGCAAAAAAGCAGTCATTTTGGATGAAGTCTCTCGCCTTCCTCTGTAAGGTTCCTGAGCTCCATCAAGAGAGCATAGGGATCCTTTGGGTCAAATGAGTTCTTCAAAGCCCTGCAGAGGCTAGCCCATAGGTGCTTGGGTTTTCTCCTGACTCCAATTCACACAAAGAATCTATACCCCGCAGTCAGTAGGCCTCAAATTGGAAAAGCAGAGCAGTATTAAAGGCAGGCCTATTTGATCACTCCTGGTGCACAGGAAGGCTGTCCAGGCCACCCTGATATTAGGCAAATGAGGGGCAAGGGAGCTTATTGTGGACACTGTCTTGGGCTGCGCCCCTGATGGAAACCTCCAGCCAGAGGTTGTGATGAGTGTGTATATGGAAGAAGATGAGGGCCATGTGGCAGTGTTTTGGTTGGAATTGTGGTCCTTTGTGTGGCGGTTGGAAGAGATGACTGGGTCCACCTTGGCGTGAACTCTGGTGTGATTCCCCTTGGAGACTGAGTTCTTGAACTGACCTCAGAGAAGTATTGCCATGAACTGTGTTGAGCTTTTAGTAGGCCACGCATGAGAGTCACCCTTGGAAACTGAGATCTAGGCCCAGGTTGGCTTTCCACAGAGCACTGGGAATCTCAGCCAGGATATCACATGATTTTATTCTTACAGACCTGGCAGCCATCGTTGAGAGTCAAAACACACATGGACCTCACATGGTAGACCTCAATGGGCCTGGCTTCATGCGACCTTTTGGCCACTCTTTGGGAAGCCTTGTTTGTGAGAGTTCTCCAGAGCTTTCATTGAAATGAGCTTCCTCACCATTTAATGGTTCCTGAATGAATGGAAACCCACAGTGCCTCCAACTTCATCCTTGAAAAAATGGCTAGATAAATGCCATGAAATTTTTAAGTTCCCATGACCAGGTGGCACTGGAGAACCTTTGGATGTCCTGTTGCTGATCAGGAGTGTACCAGACAGTGCCTTGATTGACTGGGTTTCATGAAAATGGTGTAGAACAGAGATGCCAGTAAGTTGGGGCCTGCTGAGTAGTGGGCCTAGAGAAGTGGTGTGCAGGAGTGTGATAAAACATCTGTGGTAGGGCCATGTGGATGTGACATTGGCTTCCCAATGGCTTGTGACTGACATGGAGCAGCCGGCAGACACTTATATGTAAAGGCATCTTGTTATATGGAGAGGTTTCAGGACAATGTTCAGAATCAGGTTGCTAGGGTCAAGGGGGCAAGCTCTGTGGGATAGAAAACTGGTTGGTGCCTTCTCCTGGGACCCTGACCCACCACACGTGACAGAACTCCCTCCAGCACTGTGTCCCAGTTGAACTCCTTGTATTTCATGAAGCAAATACCAAACTCCCAGTGCAGCAGCAAGAAACACCACAAAATGTAGAGGAGGACCAAGTGGCTTCACAGTCCACACGGGGAGACACTTAGCCTCCAGTGGCCACTGTGGACCTACAAAGAGAGAATTCAGCACTTCTGCCTCATGTTCATTGGAAAATCAGCAACCATGTCCTCCAGGTCACATAGATGCAGACCCAGCTTTGATGGTCTCACTACAAAGGAAGCTAAAGCTCCTGACAACAACATATATTTCAAGTGCCCAACCTCAGAGGCAGTTTCTCACGAAGTCTTTAGGCCAGCAGAGCTCCATGTTTGTGGAGTGTTTACCCTGTCCCTTACTTATGGAAACTCCTCTACCACCTCCAAGGTTGTGAACTCCTGAGCATTTTCCATTCCACATATGTATCCACAGATTTTCTAACTCTTCCCCTCGAGTTGCTTCTTCCTTGGGGCGAAGGTCATGTCAAGGCATTGTTCTGGATGAGAGTGGGAAGATTTTTGTGTAGCACGTATTTGCATACACATTGGATTCATTTCCTATTTTCCATTTGAAATACTGATTCCCTGACACTAACCCATACCCTACTAGACTCTGACTATGAATCCTAATATGATGGCGAAAAAGAACCCAAACAGAATAGAAATACAAGCAGTTCAGAGGAGGCATGGTGTATAGTTGCACTTGCCTTTTGCATTATAAAGGGTAGGTGTTATAAATCGAGTCCAATTGAATAGAAATAGTTCTCCATGTGTTCTTAAAGTTAACAAATATGTGAATTCCTGTCTCCCTTTCTCTGTAGCCTATTCAGCACATGTATTTTTACATGCACATGAAGAATCCTACCTGGTATCCCACGTATATTCTTGTGAGGTGGCTGACTTGGCAGATACAAATTGTGAGAAGAGATCACTCCTCCCAAACGCTGTTGGAACTGAAAATTCAACCTATGGGTGAGCTTCCTACTTGAACAACAGGATACAAAAATCCATGTTCAGTAAAATAAATATTTTTGGATCTGTGGATGATATATATTTCATCATGAATTCCGAATGGCATATATATTTCGAATTTTTAATGTCTGTGTGTGTGTTTTTTTTGTGTGTGTATATATGGATATAATTCACATACACACACAAACTCTCTCCAGATTTTTCAAAATATGAAATATATGTGTCTTATGATACATTCCCTAAATTCATTCATGTTCATATATGTGGATTTATAATCAACTTTTCACAAGATTATTCTCAGAAATATTTATCCACCTGAAATACATATTTTTTTCCTAATACTGAAAACTAACTTCAGTGGATGGTGCATAGAAATCCTAATCTTTCTACAGTAACTGACCCAGTTTAACATCAATGCAAGTACATTCCTATGGGACATGATGTGTATTTTGACGTTCATTTTTATTCAACACTGGTACCTTACTATTTCTTCAGCTGATGCACATCATAGGATGTATATTTCATCCTCAAGTTTAAAAATTTCTAGGCATTTGGTTCACTTTCAATCCCTTCCTGCTTCAGAACACATGTATTCCTCCATGTTTCTTGACTGGTTTGTTCATGAGACTTCTTTCCAAACACATGATTTTCCATTTCCATAATCACTTTGGAAGCAAAACTCACACACCCTTCAGGGTAAACCATAACCCTAATATTGCCATTAGATGTATAACTGGTAGGAATGAATGATTGTGTATCAATATAAGATTTCCTATATACTTTCAGATATCAACTCAATCCATTATTTAAATTGGAAGCAGTTATGTTATTTATTCACAGTATGGTCTATTCATGCATTATCTCTATATTCATAGACCCAGGGTACACCTATTTGTACCCCCAAATACTAATTAATACGTCTTCAACATATTGCTCCCAGCAATGGTGGAAGAAATACTCATGTCACCTGATCTACATATACATTTTATCACTGTCATATTCTGGACAGAAAATGCAAAGGTCACACTTATGATGGTAGCAAAGCCTAATTGGAAAGTGAGCATGGATTACTAAAAACTTCCTTCTCCAGGTTGCCTAATGCTCTCCAATGTCAATCCTATTGGTGACTACACACTTGTTTCTTCCTAAGATTATTCAAACTCAACCCTGTTGAAAATGTCTAATCCTATCACTCACCTTATACTTTGCCTGATTTCCTAATGTCTCTATTGATATCTGCTTTCCTACATATTTTTCCCCAGTTCATCATTGTGACTGACTCTTCACATGTGCTGACATTTACATTCACTCTCTAACCGACACCCAATTGCTAAAGAACTTTTGGTCCAAATTTTACACTCACTCTTCTTCCTAAACCTACCGACTAGCTTCCTAATCTTACCTACTATCCCTTTTTGACTGGATGTTCTCTTCTACATTCAATCATCCGAGGTACAAAGTCCTATGCCATTGTATATCCATTTATCTGAGACATCTGTGCACAATGTAATTCAAAGCTAAGTATCCCAATCAAGGGCCCAATGCCCTTCTGGCCTTCAAATCTTACTTAGATTTCTGTTTTCATGCATATATTTCACCTACATATGATTATAAATATCGCAGGTTCCCCATACCATTCTACAACTAGCAGAATGATTCCTAATCCAAATCCAACATGTTCTTAACCCTAAACAGACACTGTTCCCTCAATCTAACTTTACAGAAGAGCAGGGACAGAGTTGGTCTTACAATACAGGAATGGAGGGGATCTTCCACCTGCTGAGAACCTCAAAGATCCATGCAGAAATGAACCCTGGAGAAGATGTAGGCAGCTATGAAGGACCTGAGAGAGCAAAAGTCATCTTCCATGGCAAACAACCTGGTCAGGATGAAGGGATGTGTCTGAATGAGCCTCTCTCTTCTTAATGTAAACAAGATGGACCAAACCAGGCCTGTGTGGAGAGCTGTTCCTTGGTGCCTATGGTGGATATTCCATTCTAACTTGTGAAAGTGTCACAGGAAGCAGGGGCAGCCTCCATCTCCTGGGACCCTTGCAAGCAACTGTTAGGACACAGTGGTTGCCAGGCAGTGACCTCATTCAGTTCCTGAAGGAAGTGACCTCACCTCACTTCCTTGGTGATGGAACTCTCTGAACTTGGGATCCAGGAAGCCAGGCACCCAGAGGCAGTCCCAGTCCCAGTCCCAGTGGGCTCACTTGTTTGGATTTACCAAGGACAGAGTCAGTCTTCCTTGGTCCCTACTGATGTGAGGATGGCCAAATGCCAGGAAAGCACTGAAGAGGGCCTTGCCTGAGAAAGCAGGTCGTGGCTCACCGCTGGCTCCTGACAACTTCACAGAGTTGGCCAACGAGGCCAGATCTGAGACAGGACAGGCCATTTCGGGGGAACATACTATGGCCCAGCAGTCAGACGACACTCCGGGTAGTCACAGACCTACTAGGGGGAAGGAGGTGCCTTTGTGGGTGTGGGGGTGAGTTTGTGGATTTTTCTCATGTTCTGAGAATAGGTAGGAAAGGCGGTTTGTTTGTTTGGAGTGGACTGTTTCCAGTAAGTCTTTTGACAAGGCGAGTGTTTCTAAGTTTGTGTATCTCACTGTGTCCCTGGTTGTAGACATTAGAAAAGAGAATGCATCAATGGATGTGTCCTGTCTAGTAGAAAGCTTCCCAGTATTCATCCTGCCCAATTTATGAATGGACTGCGGCTTGCCTTATGGATGGGCAACACCTACTATCTTCCTAAGTTCCTGATTTCTTCCTGCATTCTGGCCACTCTCCAGAATAGGCTCATGGTTTTGTGTCCAAGATATGTACCACCTCCAAGCTCTGTGACATGGCCATGTACTGGATAGCTGAAAGGAATGGTGAGCATCTCAGAAAGCTCAGATTTCAGTGGGAACAGTAAAGTCTCAGTGGAGAAAGCCTGCTTTGGGCCTTTTGCTTACCTATTGTTCTGTTGCCCTGAATGTCAGGAAGGCCTTTGCCTCAGGGCACCCCTTTGTGAAGCCTCAAGAAAACAGTTTTCAAATGGAAATGAATGGGCATCACCTGTGGCTCTTTGCTTCATTGCTTTGCAAAGGGATGTATCTGAATCAGCCTCTTGGCCCTGTGTGAGGCTGTGGCTTAGATTGTCAGCACCTGAAGGATTGAAGAAAAATCCCATGTGTGCATCCAAAGCCGAAGTGGCAAAAAAGCAGTCATTTTGGATGAAGTCTCTCGCCTTCCTCTGTAAGGTTCCTGAGCTCCATCAAGAGAGCATAGGGATCCTTTGGGTCAAATGAGTTCTTCAAAGCCCTGCAGAGGCTAGCCCATAGGTGCTTGGGTTTTCTCCTGACTCCAATTCACACAAAGAATCAGTCAGTAGGCCTCAAATTGGAGAAGCAGAGCAGTATTAAAGGCAGGCCTATTTGATCACTCCTGGTGCACAGGAAGGCTGTCCAGGCCACCCTGATATTAGGCAAATGAGGGGCAAGGGAGCTTATTGTGGACACTGTCTTGGGCTGCGCCCCTGATGGAAACCTCCAGCCAGAGGTTGTGATGAGTGTGTATATGGAAGAAGATGAGGGCCATGTGGCAGTGTTTTGGTTGGACTTGTGGTCCTTTGTGTGGCGGTTGGAAGAGATGACTGGGTCCACCTTGGCGTGAACTCTGGTGTGATTCCCCTTGGAGACTCAGTTCTGGAACTGACCTCAGAGAAGTATTGCCATGAACTGTGTTGAGATTTTAGTAGGCCACGCATGAGAGTCGCCGTTGGAAACTGAGATCTAGGCCCAGGTTGGCTTTCCACAGAGCACTGGGAATCTCAGCCAGGATATCACATGATTTTATTCTTACAGACCTGGCAGCCATTGTTGAGAGTCAAAACACACCTGGACCTCACATGGTAGACCTCAATGGGCCTGGCTTCATGCGACCTTTTGGCCACTCTTTGGGAAGCCTTGTTTGTGAGAGTTCTCCAGAGCTTTCATTGAAATGAGCTTCCTCACCATTTAATGGTTCCTGAATGAATGGAAACCCACAGTGCCTCCAACTTCATCCTTGAAAAATGGCTAGATAAATGCCATGAAATTTTTAAGTTCCCATGACCAGGTGGCACTGGAGAACCTTTGGATGTCCTGTTGCTGATCAGGAGTGCACCAGACAGTGCCTTGATTGACTGGGTTTCATGAAAATGGTGTAGAACAGAGATGCCAGTAAGTTGGGGCCTGCTGAGTAGTGGGCCTAGAGAAGTGGTGTGCAGGAGTGTGATAAAACATCTGTGGTAGGGCCATGTGGATGTGACATTGGCTTCCAAATGGCTTGTGACTGACATGGTGCAGCCGGCAGACACTTATATGTAAAGGCATCTTGTTATATGGAGAGGTTTCAGGACAATGTTCAGAATCAGGTTGCTAGGGTCAAGGGGGCAAGCTCTGTGGAATAGAAAACTGGTTGGTGCCTTCTCCTGGGACCCTGACCCACCACACGTGACAGAACTCCCTCCAGCACTGTGTCCCAGTTGAACTCCTTGTATTTCATGAAGCAAATACCAAACTCCCAGTGCAGCAGCAAGAAACACCACGAAAAGTAGAGGAGGACCAAATGGCTTCACAGTCCACACGGGGAGACACTTAGCCTCCAGTGGCCACTGTGGACCTACAAAGAGAGAATTCAGCACTTCTGCCTCATGTTCATTGGAAAATCAGCAACCATGTCCTCCAGGTCACATAGATGCAGACCCAGCTTTGATGGTCTCACTACAAAGGAAGCTAAAGCTCCTGACAACAACATATATTTAAAGTGCCCAACCTCAGAGGCAGTTTCTCACGAAGTCTTTAGGCCAGCAGAGCTCCATGTTTGTGGAGTGTTTACCCTGTCCCTTACTTATGGAAACTCCTCTAACACCTCCAAGGTTGTGAACTCCTGAGCATTTTCCATTCCACATATGTATCCACAGATTTTCTAACTCTTCCCCTCGAGTTGCTTCTTCCTTGGGGCGAAGGTCATGTCAAGGCATTGTTCTGGATGAGAGTGGGAAGATTTTTGTGTAGCACGTATTTGCATACACATTGGATTCATTTCCTATTTTCCATTTGAAATACTGATTCCCTGACACTAACCCATACCCTACTAGTCTCTGACTATGAATCCTAATATGATGGAGAAAAAGAACCCAAACAGAATAGAAATACAAGCAGTTCAGAGGAGGCATGGTGTATAGTTGCACTTGCCTTTTGCATTATAAAGGGTAGGTGTTATAAATCGAGTCCAATTGAATAGAAATAGTTCTCCATGTGTTCTTAAAGTTAACAAATATGTGAATTCCTGTCTCCCTTTCTCTGTAGCCTATTCAGCACATGTATTTTTACATGCACATGAAGAATCCTACCTGGTATCCCACGTATATTCTTGTGAGGTGGCTGACTTGGCAGATACAAATTGTGAGAAGAGATCACTCCTCCCAAACGCTGTTGGAACTGAAAATTCAACCTATGGGTGAGCTTCCTACTTGAACAACAGGATACAAAAATCCATGTTCAGTAAAATAAATATTTTTGGATCTGTGGATGATATATATTTCATCATGAATTTCGAATGGCATATATATTTCGAATTTTTAATGTCTGTGTGTGTGTTTTGTGTGTGTGTGTATATATGGATATAAATACACATACACACACAAACTCTCTCCAGATTTTTCAAAATATGAAATATATGTGTCTTATGATACATTCCCTAAATTCATTCATGTTCATATATGTGGATTTATAATCAACTTTTCACAAGATTATTCTCAGAAATATTTATCCACCTGAAATACATATTTTTTTCCTAGTACTGAAAACTAACTTCAGTGGATGGTGCATAGAAATCCTAATCTTTCTACAGTAACTGACCCAGTTTAACATCAATGCAAGTACATTCCTATGGGACATGATGTGTATTTTGACGTTCATTTTTATTCAACACTGGTACCTTACTATTTCTTCAGCTGATGCACATCATAGGATGTATATTTCATCCTCAAGTTTAAAAATTTCTAGGCATTTGGTTCACTTTCAATCCCTTCCTGCTTCAGAACACATGTATTCCTCCATGTTTCTTGACTGGTTTGTTCATGAGACTTCTTTACAAACACATGATTTTCCATTTCCATAATCACTTTGGAAGCAAAACTCACACACCCTTCAGGGTAAACCATAACCCTAATATTGCCATTAGATGTATAACTGGTAGGAATGAATGATTGTGTATCAATATAAGATTTCCTATATACTTTCAGATATCAACTCAATCCATTATTTAAATTGCAAGCAGTTATATTATTTATTCACAGTATGGTCTATTCATGCATTATCTCTATATTCATTGACCCAGGGTACACCTATTTGTACCCCCAAATACTAATTAATACGTCTTCAACATATTGCTCCCAGCAATGGTGGAAGAAATACTCATGTCACCTGATCTACATATACATTTTATCACTGTGATATTCTGGACACAAAATGCAAAGGTCACACTTATGATTGTAGCAAAGCCTAATTGGAAAGTGAGCATGGATTACTAAAAACTTCCTTCTCCAGGTTGCCTAATGCTCTCCAATGTCAATCCTATTGGTGACTACACACTTGTTTCTTCCTACGATTATTCAAACTCAACCCTGTTGAAAATGTCTAATCCTATCACTCACCTTATACTTTGCCTGATTTCCTAATGTCTCTATTGATATTTGCTTTCCTACATATTTTTCCCCAGTTCATCATTGTGACTGACTCTTCACATGTGCTGACATTTACATTCACTCTCTAACCGACACCCAATTGCTAAAGAACTTTTGGTCCAAATTTTACACTCACTCTTCTTCCTAAACCTACCGACTAGCTTCCTAATCCTACCTACTATCCCTTTTTGACTGGATGTTCTCTTCTACATTCAATGATCCGAGGTACAAAGTCCTATGCTATTGTATATCCATTTATCTGAGACATCTGTGCAGAATGTAATTCAAAGCTAAGTATCCCAATCAAGGGCCCAATGCCATTCTGGCCTTCAAATCTTACTTAGATTTCTGTTTTCATGCATATATTTCACCTATATATGATTATAAACATCTCAGGTTCCCAATACCATTCTACAACCAGCAGAATGATTCCCAACCCAAATCGAACAGGTTCTTAACCCTAACCAGACACTGTTCCCTCAATCTAACTTTACAGAAGAGCAGGGAAAGAGTTGGTCTTACAATACAGGAATGGAGGGGATCTTCCACCTGCTGAGAACCTCAAAGGTCCATGCAGAAATGAACCCTGGAGAAGATGTAGGCAGCTATGAAGGACCTGAGAGAGCAAAAGTCATCTTCCATGGCAAACAACCTGGTCAGGATGAAGGGATGTGTCTGAATGAGCCTCTCTCTTCTTAATGTAGACAAGATGGACCAAACCAGGCCTGCATGGAGAGCTGTTCCTTGGTGCCTATGGTGGATATTCCATTCTAACTTGTGAAAGTGTCACAGGAAGCAGGGGCAGCCTCCATCTCCTGGGACCCTTGCAAGCAACTGTTAGGACACAGTGGTTGCCAGGCAGTGACCTCATTCAGTTCCTGAAGGAAGTGACCTCACCTCACTTCCTTGGTGATGGAACTCTCTGAACTTGGGATCCAGGAAGCCAGGCACCCAGAGGCAGTCCCAGTCCCAGTCCCAGTTGGCTCACTTGTTTGGATTTACCAAGGACAGAGTCAGTCTTCCTTGGTCCCTACTGATGTGAGGATGGCCAAATGCCAGGAAAGCACTGAAGAGGGCCTTGCCTGAGAAAGCAGGTCGTGGCTCACCGCTGGCTCCTGACAACTTCACAGAGTTGGCCAAGGAGGCCAGATCTGAGACAGGACAGGCCATTTCGGGGCAACATAGTATGGCCCAGCAGTCAGACGACACTCCGGGTAGTCACAGACCTACTAGGGGGAAGGAGGTGCCTTTGTGGGTGTGGGGGTGAGTTTGTGGATTTTTCTCATGTTCTGAGAATAGGTAGGAAAGGCGGTTTGTTTGTTTGGAGTGGACTGTTTCCAGTAAGTCTTTTGACAAGGCGAGTGTTTCTAAGTTTGTGTATCTCACTGTGTCCCTGGTTGTAGACATTAGAAAAGAGAATGCATCGATGGATGTGTCCTGTCTAGTAGAAAGCTTCCCAGTATTCATCCTGCCCAATTTATGAATGGACTGCGGCTTGCCTTATGGATGGGCAACACCTACTATCTTCCTAAGTTCCTGTTTTCTTCCTGCATTCTGGCCACTCTCCAGAATAGGCTCATGGTTTTGTGTCCAAGATATGTACCACCTGCAAGCTCTGTGACATGGCCATGTACTGGATAGCTGAAAGGAATGGTGAGCATCTCAGAAAGCTCAGATATCAGTGGGAACAGTAAAGTCTCAGTGGAGAAAGCCTGCTTTGGGCCTTTTGCTTACCTATTGTTCTGTTGCCCTGAATGTCAGGAAGGCCTTTGCCTCAGGGCACCCCTTTGTGAAGCCTCAAGAAAACAGTTTTCAAATGGAAATGAATGGGCATCACCTGTGGCTCTTTGCTTCATTGCTTTGCAAAGGGATGTATCTGAATCAGCCTCTTGGCCCTGTGTGAGGCTGTGGCTTAGATTGTCAGCACCTGATGGATTGAAGAAAGATCCCATGTGTGCATCCAAAGCCAAAATGGCAAAAAAGCAGTCATTGTGGATGAAGTCTCTCGCCTTCCTCTGTAAGGTTCCTGACCTCTATCAGGAGAGCATAGGGATCCTTTGGGTCAAATGAGTTCTTCAAAGCCCTGCAGAGGCTAGCCCATAGGTGCTTGGGTTTTCTCCTGACTCCAATTCACACAAAGAATCAGTCAGTAGGCCTCAAATTGGAGAATCAGAGCAGTATTAAAGGCAGGCCTATTTGATCACTCCTGGTGCACAGGAAGGCTGTCCAGGCCACCCTGATATTAGGCAAATGAGGGGCAAGGGAGCTTATTGTGGACACTGTCTTGGGCTGCGCCCCTGATGGAAACCTCCAGCCAGAGGTTGTGATGAGTGTGTATATGGAAGAAGATGAGGGCCATGTGGCAGTGTTTTGGTTGGACTTGTGGTCCTTTGTGTGGCGGTTGGAAGAGATGACTGGGTCCACCTTGGCGTGAACTCTGGTGTGATTCCCCTTGGAGACTCAGTTCTGGAACTGACCTCAGAGAAGTATTGCCATGAACTGTGTTGAGATTTTAGTAGGCCACGCATGAGAGTCGCCCTTGGAAACTGAGATCTAGGCCCAGGTTGGCTTTCCACAGAGCACTGGGAATCTCAGCCAGGATATCACATGATTTTATTCTTACAGACCTGGCAGCCATTGTTGAGAGTCAAAACACACCTGGACCTCACATGGTAGACCTCAATGGGCCTGGCTTCATGCGACCTTTTGGCCACTCTTTGGGAAGCCTTGTTTGTGAGAGTTCTCCAGAGCTTTCATTGAAATGAGCTTCCTCACCATTTAATGGTTCCTGAATGAATGGAAACCCACAGTGCCTCCAACTTCATCCTTGAAAAATGGCTAGATAAATGCCATGAAATTTTTAAGTTCCCATGACCAGGTGGCACTGGAGAACCTTTGGATGTCCTGTTGCTGATCAGGAGTGCACCAGACAGTGCCTTGATTGACTGGGTTTCATGAAAATGGTGTAGAACAGAGATGCCAGTAAGTTGGGGCCTGCTGAGTAGTGGGCCTAGAGAAGTGGTGTGCAGGAGTGTGATAAAACATCTGTGGTAGGGCCATGTGGATGTGACATTGGCTTCCAAATGGCTTGTGACTGACATGGTGCAGCCGGCAGACACTTATATGTAAAGGCATCTTGTTATATGGAGAGGTTTCAGGACAATGTTCAGAATCAGGTTGCTAGGGTCAAGGGGGCAAGCTCTGTGGAATAGAAAACTGGTTGGTGCCTTCTCCTGGGACCCTGACCCACCACACGTGACAGAACTCCCTCCAGCACTGTGTCCCAGTTGAACTCCTTGTATTTCATGAAGCAAATACCAAACTCCCAGTGCAGCAGCAAGAAACACCACGAAAAGTAGAGGAGGACCAAATGGCTTCACAGTCCACACGGGGAGACACTTAGCCTCCAGTGGCCACTGTGGACCTACAAAGAGAGAATTCAGCACTTCTGCCTCATGTTCATTGGAAAATCAGCAACCATGTCCTCCAGGTCACATAGATGCAGACCCAGCTTTGATGGTCTCACTACAAAGGAAGCTAAAGCTCCTGACAACAACATATATTTCAAGTGCCCAACCTCAGAGGCAGTTTCTCACGAAGTCTTTAGGCCAGCAGAGCTCCATGTTTGTGGAGTGTTTACCCTGTCCCTTACTTATGGAAACTCCTCTAACACCTCCAAGGTTGTGAACTCCTGAGCATTTTCCATTCCACATATGTATCCACAGATTTTCTAACTCTTCCCCTCGAGTTGCTTCTTCCTTGGGGCGAAGGTCATGTCAAGGCATTGTTCTGGATGAGAGTGGGAAGATTTTTGTGTAGCACGTATTTGCATACACATTGGATTCATTTCCTATTTTCCATTTGAAATACTGATTCCCTGACACTAACCCATACCCTACTAGTCTCTGACTATCAATCCTAATATGATGGAGAAAAAGAACCCAAACAGAATAGAAATACAAGCAGTTCAGAGGAGGCATGGTGTATAGTTGCACTTGCCTTTTGCATTATAAAGGGTAGGTGTTATAAATCGAGTCCAATTGAATAGAAATAGTTCTCCATGTGTTCTTAAAGTTAACAAATATGTGAATTCCTGTCTCCCTTTCTCTGTAGCCTATTCAGCACATGTATTTTTACATGCACATGAAGAATCCTACCTGGTATCCCACGTATATTCTTGTGAGGTGGCTGACTTGGCAGATACAAATTGTGAGAAGAGATCACTCCTCCCAAACGCTGTTGGAACTGAAAATTCAACCTATGGGTGAGCTTCCTACTTGAACAACAGGATACAAAAATCCATGTTCAGTAAAATAAATATTTTTGGATCTGTGGATGATATATATTTCATCATGAATTTCGAATGGCATATATATTTCGAATTTTTAATGTCTGTGTGTGTGTTTTGTGTGTGTGTGTATATATGGATATAAATACACATACACACACAAACTCTCTCCAGATTTTTCAAAATATGAAATATATGTGTCTTATGATACATTCCCTAAATTCATTCATGTTCATATATGTGGATTTATAATCAACTTTTCACAAGATTATTCTCAGAAATATTTATCCACCTGAAATACATATTTTTTTCCTAGTACTGAAAACTAACTTCAGTGGATGGTGCATAGAAATCCTAATCTTTCTACAGTAACTGACCCAGTTTAACATCAATGCAAGTACATTCCTATGGGACATGATGTGTATTTTGACGTTCATTTTTATTCAACACTGGTACCTTACTATTTCTTCAGCTGATGCACATCATAGGATGTATATTTCATCCTCAAGTTTAAAAATTTCTAGGCATTTGGTTCACTTTCAATCCCTTCCTGCTTCAGAACACATGTATTCCTCCATGTTTCTTGACTGGTTTGTTCATGAGACTTCTTTACAAACACATGATTTTCCATTTCCATAATCACTTTGGAAGCAAAACTCACACACCCTTCAGGGTAAACCATAACCCTAATATTGCCATTAGATGTATAACTGGTAGGAATGAATGATTGTGTATCAATATAAGATTTCCTATATACTTTCAGATATCAACTCAATCCATTATTTAAATTGCAAGCAGTTATATTATTTATTCACAGTATGGTCTATTCATGCATTATCTCTATATTCATTGACCCAGGGTACACCTATTTGTACCCCCAAATACTAATTAATACGTCTTCAACATATTGCTCCCAGCAATGGTGGAAGAAATACTCATGTCACCTGATCTACATATACATTTTATCACTGTGATATTCTGGACACAAAATGCAAAGGTCACACTTATGATTGTAGCAAAGCCTAATTGGAAAGTGAGCATGGATTACTAAAAACTTCCTTCTCCAGGTTGCCTAATGCTCTCCAATGTCAATCCTATTGGTGACTACACACTTGTTTCTTCCTAAGATTACATATTCAACCTCAACCCTGTTGAAAATGTCTAATCCTATCACTCACCTTATACTTTGCCTGATTTCCTAATGTCTCTATTGATATCTGCTTTCCTACATATTTTTCCCCAGTTCATCATTGTGACTGACTCTTCACATGTGCTGACATTTACATTCACTCTCTAACCGACACCCAATTGCTAAAGAACTTTTGGTCCAAATTTTACACTCACTCTTCTTCCTAATCCTACCGACTAGCTTCCTAATCTTACCTACTATCCCTTTTTGACTGGATGTTCTCTTCTACATTCAATGATCCAAGGTACATGGTCCTATGCCATTGTATATCAATTTATCTGAGACATCTGTGCAGAATGTAATTCAAAGCTAAGTATCCCAATCAAGGGCCCAATGCCCTTCTGGCCTTCAAATCTTAGATTTCTGTTTTCATGCATATATTTCACCTATATATGATTATAAACATCTCAGGTTCCCAATACCATTCTACAACCAGCAGAATGATTCCTAACCCAAATCGAACATGTTCTTAACCCTAACCAGACACTGTTCCCTCAATCTAACTTTACAGAAGAGCAGGGACAGAGTTGGTCTTACAATACAGGAATGGAGGGGATCTTCCACCTGCTGAGAACCTCAAAGGTCCATGCAGAAATGAACCCTGGAGAAGATGTAGGCAGCTATGAAGGACCTGAGAGAGCAAAAGTCATCTTCCATGGCAAACAACCTGGTCAGGATGAAGGGATGTGTCTGAATGAGCCACTCTCTTCTTAATGTAGACAAGATGGACCAAAGCAGGCCTGTGTGGAGAGCTGTTCCTTGGTGCCTATGGTGGATATTCCATTCTAACTTGTGAAAGTGTCACAGGAAGCAGGGGCAGCCTCCATCTCCTGGGAGCCTTGCAAGCAACTGTTAGGACACAGTGGTTGCCAGGCAGTGACCTCATTCAGTTCCTGAAGGAAGTGACCTCACCTCACTTCCTTGGTGATGGAACTCTCTGAACTTGGGATCCAGGAAGCCAGGCACCCAGAGGCAGTCCCAGTCCCAGTCCCAGTGGGCTCACTTGTTTGGATTTACCAAGGACAGAGTCAGTCTTCCTTGGTCCCTACTGATGTGAGGATGGCCAAATGCCAGGAAAGCACTGAAGAGGGCCTTGCCTGAGAAAGCAGGTCGTGGCTCACCGCTGGCTCCTGACAACTTCACAGAGTTGTCCAAGGAGGCCAGATCTGAGACAGGACAGGCCATTTCGGGGGAACATACTATGGCCCAGCAGTCAGACGACACTCCGGGTAGTCACAGACCTACTAGGGGGAAGGAGGTGCCTTTGTGTGTGTGGGGGTGAGTTTGTGGATTTTTCTCATGTTCTGAGAATAGGTAGGAAAGGCGGTTTGTTTGTTTGGAGTGGACTGTTTCCAGTAAGTCTTTTGACAAGGCGAGTGTTTCTAAGTTTGTGTATCTCACTGTGTCCCTGGTTGTAGACATTAGAAAAGAGAATGCATCAATGGATGTGTCCTGTCTAGTAGAAAGCTTCCCAGTATTCATCCTGCCCAATTTATGAATGGACTGCGGCTTGCCTTATGGATGGGCAACACCTACTATCTTCCTAAGTTCCTGTTTTCTTCCTGCATTCTGGCCACTCTCCAGAATAGGCTCATGGTTTTGTGTCCAAGATATGTACCACCTCCAAGCTCTGTGACATGGCCATGTACTGGATAGCTGAAAGGAATGGTGAGCATCTCAGAAAGCTCAGATATCAGTGGGAACAGTAAAGTCTCAGTGGAGAAAGCCTGCTTTGGGCCTTTTGCTTACCTATTGTTCTGTTGCCCTGAATGTCAGGAAGGCCTTTGCCTCAGGGCGCCCCTTTGTGAAGCCTCAAGAAAACAGTTTTCAAATGGAAATGAATGGGCATCACCTGTGGCTCTTTGCTTCATTGCTTTGCAAAGGGATGTGTCTGAATCAGCCTCTTGGCCCTGTGTGAGGCTGTGGCTTAGATTGTCAGCACCTGATGGATTGAAGAAAGATCCCATGTGTGCATCCAAAGCCGAAATGGCAAAAAAGCAGTCATTTTGGATGAAGTCTCTCGCCTTCCTCTGTAAGGTTCCTGAGCTCCATCAAGAGAGCATAGGGATCCTTTGGGTCAAATGAGTTCTTCAAAGCCCTGCAGAGGCTAGCCCATAGGTGCTTGGGTTTTCTCCTGACTCCAATTCACACAAAGAATCTATACCCCGCAGTCAGTAGGCCTCAAATTGGAGAAGCAGAGCAGTATTAAAGGCAGGCCTATTTGATCACTCCTGGTGCACAGGAAGGCTGTCCAGGCCACCCTGATATTAGGCAAATGAGGGGCAAGGGAGCTTATTGTGGACACTGTCTTGGGCTGCGCCCCTGATGGAAACCTCCAGCCAGAGGTTGTGATGAGTGTGTATATGGAAGAAGATGAGGGCCATGTGGCAGTGTTTTGGTTGGAATTGTGGTCCTTTGTGTGGCGGTTGGAAGAGATGACTGGGTCCACCTTGGCGTGAACTCTGGTGTGATTCCCCTTGGAGACTGAGTTCTGGAACTGACCTCAGAGAAGTATTGCCATGAACTGTGTTGAGCTTTTAGTAGGCCACGCATGAGAGTCACCCTTGGAAACTGAGATCTAGGCCCAGGTTGGCTTTCCACAGAGCACTGGGAATCTCAGCCAGGATATCACATGATTTTATTCTTACAGACCTGGCAGCCATTGTTGAGAGTCAAAACACACCTGGACCTCACATGGTAGACCTCAATGGGCCTGGCTTCATGCGACCTTTTGGCCACTCTTTGGGAAGCCTTGTTTGTGAGAGTTCTCCAGAGCTTTCATTGAAATGAGCTTCCTCACCATTTAATGGTTCCTGAATGAATGGAAACCCACAGTGCCTCCAACTTCATCCTTGAAAAATGGCTAGATAAATGCCATGAAATTTTTAAGTTCCCATGACCAGGTGGCACTGGAGAACCTTTGGATGTCCTGTTGCTGATCAGGAGTGCACCAGACAGTGCCTTGATTGACTGGGTTTCATGAAAATGGTGTAGAACAGAGATGCCAGTAAGTTGGGGCCTGCTGAGTAGTGGGCCTAGAGAAGTGGTGTGCAGGAGTGTGATAAAACATCTGTGGTAGGGCCATGTGGATGTGACATTGGCTTCCAAATGGCTTGTGACTGACATGGTGCAGCCGGCAGACACTTATATGTAAAGGCATCTTGTTATATGGAGAGGTTTCAGGACAATGTTCAGAATCAGGTTGCTAGGGTCAAGGGGGCAAGCTCTGTGGAATAGAAAACTGGTTGGTGCCTTCTCCTGGGACCCTGACCCACCACACGTGACAGAACTCCCTCCAGCACTGTGTCCCAGTTGAACTCCTTGTATTTCATGAAGCAAATACCAAACTCCCAGTGCAGCAGCAAGAAACACCACGAAAAGTAGAGGAGGACCAAATGGCTTCACAGTCCACACGGGGAGACACTTAGCCTCCAGTGGCCACTGTGGACCTACAAAGAGAGAATTCAGCACTTCTGCCTCATGTTCATTGGAAAATCAGCAACCATGTCCTCCAGGTCACATAGATGCAGACCCAGCTTTGATGGTCTCACTACAAAGGAAGCTAAAGCTCCTGACAACAACATATATTTCAAGTGCCCAACCTCAGAGGCAGTTTCTCACGAAGTCTTTAGGCCAGCAGAGCTCCATGTTTGTGGAGTGTTTACCCTGTCCCTTACTTATGGAAACTCCTCTAACACCTCCAAGGTTGTGAACTCCTGAGCATTTTCCATTCCACATATGTATCCACAGATTTTCTAACTCTTCCCCTCGAGTTGCTTCTTCCTTGGGGCGAAGGTCATGTCAAGGCATTGTTCTGGATGAGAGTGGGAAGATTTTTGTGTAGCACGTATTTGCATACACATTGGATTCATTTCCTATTTTCCATTTGAAATACTGATTCCCTGACACTAACCCATACCCTACTAGTCTCTGACTATCAATCCTAATATGATGGAGAAAAAGAACCCAAACAGAATAGAAATACAAGCAGTTCAGAGGAGGCATGGTGTATAGTTGCACTTGCCTTTTGCATTATAAAGGGTAGGTGTTATAAATCGAGTCCAATTGAATAGAAATAGTTCTCCATGTGTTCTTAAAGTTAACAAATATGTGAATTCCTGTCTCCCTTTCTCTGTAGCCTATTCAGCACATGTATTTTTACATGCACATGAAGAATCCTACCTGGTATCCCACGTATATTCTTGTGAGGTGGCTGACTTGGCAGATACAAATTGTGAGAAGAGATCACTCCTCCCAAACGCTGTTGGAACTGAAAATTCAACCTATGGGTGAGCTTCCTACTTGAACAACAGGATACAAAAATCCATGTTCAGTAAAATAAATATTTTTGGATCTGTGGATGATATATATTTCATCATGAATTTCGAATGGCATATATATTTCGAATTTTTAATGTCTGTGTGTGTGTTTTGTGTGTGTGTGTATATATGGATATAAATACACATACACACACAAACTCTCTCCAGATTTTTCAAAATATGAAATATATGTGTCTTATGATACATTCCCTAAATTCATTCATGTTCATATATGTGGATTTATAATCAACTTTTCACAAGATTATTCTCAGAAATATTTATCCACCTGAAATACATATTTTTTTCCTAGTACTGAAAACTAACTTCAGTGGATGGTGCATAGAAATCCTAATCTTTCTACAGTAACTGACCCAGTTTAACATCAATGCAAGTACATTCCTATGGGACATGATGTGTATTTTGACGTTCATTTTTATTCAACACTGGTACCTTACTATTTCTTCAGCTGATGCACATCATAGGATGTATATTTCATCCTCAAGTTTAAAAATTTCTAGGCATTTGGTTCACTTTCAATCCCTTCCTGCTTCAGAACACATGTATTCCTCCATGTTTCTTGACTGGTTTGTTCATGAGACTTCTTTACAAACACATGATTTTCCATTTCCATAATCACTTTGGAAGCAAAACTCACACACCCTTCAGGGTAAACCATAACCCTAATATTGCCATTAGATGTATAACTGGTAGGAATGAATGATTGTGTATCAATATAAGATTTCCTATATACTTTCAGATATCAACTCAATCCATTATTTAAATTGCAAGCAGTTATATTATTTATTCACAGTATGGTCTATTCATGCATTATCTCTATATTCATTGACCCAGGGTACACCTATTTGTACCCCCAAATACTAATTAATACGTCTTCAACATATTGCTCCCAGCAATGGTGGAAGAAATACTCATGTCACCTGATCTACATATACATTTTATCACTGTGATATTCTGGACACAAAATGCAAAGGTCACACTTATGATTGTAGCAAAGCCTAATTGGAAAGTGAGCATGGATTACTAAAAACTTCCTTCTCCAGGTTGCCTAATGCTCTCCAATGTCAATCCTATTGGTGACTACACACTTGTTTCTTCCTAAGATTACATATTCAACCTCAACCCTGTTGAAAATGTCTAATCCTATCACTCACCTTATACTTTGCCTGATTTCCTAATGTCTCTATTGATATCTGCTTTCCTACATATTTTTCCCCAGTTCATCATTGTGACTGACTCTTCACATGTGCTGACATTTACATTCACTCTCTAACCGACACCCAATTGCTAAAGAACTTTTGGTCCAAATTTTACACTCACTCTTCTTCCTAATCCTACCGACTAGCTTCCTAATCTTACCTACTATCCCTTTTTGACTGGATGTTCTCTTCTACATTCAATGATCCAAGGTACATGGTCCTATGCCATTGTATATCAATTTATCTGAGACATCTGTGCAGAATGTAATTCAAAGCTAAGTATCCCAATCAAGGGCCCAATGCCCTTCTGGCCTTCAAATCTTAGATTTCTGTTTTCATGCATATATTTCACCTATATATGATTATAAACATCTCAGGTTCCCAATACCATTCTACAACCAGCAGAATGATTCCTAACCCAAATTGAACATGTTCTTAACCCTAACCAGACACTGTTCCCTCAATCTAACTTTACAGAAGAGCAGGGACAGAGTTGGTCTTACAATACAGGAATGGAGGGGATCTTCCACCTGCTGAGAACCTCAAAGGTCCATGCAGAAATGAACCCTGGAGAAGATGTAGGCAGCTATGAAGGACCTGAGAGAGCAAAAGTCATCTTCCATGGCAAACAACCTGGTCAGGATGAAGGGATGTGTCTGAATGAGCCACTCTCTTCTTAATGTAGACAAGATGGACCAAAGCAGGCCTGTGTGGAGAGCTGTTCCTTGGTGCCTATGGTGGATATTCCATTCTAACTTGTGAAAGTGTCACAGGAAGCAGGGGCAGCCTCCATCTCCTGGGAGCCTTGCAAGCAACTGTTAGGACACAGTGGTTGCCAGGCAGTGACCTCATTCAGTTCCTGAAGGAAGTGACCTCACCTCACTTCCTTGGTGATGGAACTCTCTGAACTTGGGATCCAGGAAGCCAGGCACCCAGAGGCAGTCCCAGTCCCAGTCCCAGTGGGCTCACTTGTTTGGATTTACCAAGGACAGAGTCAGTCTTCCTTGGTCCCTACTGATGTGAGGATGGCCAAATGCCAGGAAAGCACTGAAGAGGGCCTTGCCTGAGAAAGCAGGTCGTGGCTCACCGCTGGCTCCTGACAACTTCACAGAGTTGGCCAAGGAGGCCAGATCTGAGACAGGACAGGCCATTTCGGGGGAACATACTATGGCCCAGCAGTCAGACGACACTCCGGGTAGTCACAGACCTACTAGGGGGAAGGAGGTGCCTTTGTGTGTGTGGGGGTGAGTTTGTGGATTTTTCTCATGTTCTGAGAATAGGTAGGAAAGGTGGTTTGTTTGTTTGGAGTGGACTGTTTCCAGTAAGTCTTTTGACAAGGCGAGTGTTTCTAAGTTTGTGTATCTCACTGTGTCCCTGGTTGTAGACATTAGAAAAGAGAATGCATCAATGGATGTGTCCTGTCTAGTAGAAAGCTTCCCAGTATTCATCCTGCCCAATTTATGAATGGACTGCAGCTTGCCTTATGGATGGGCAACACCTACTATCTTCCTAAGTTCCTGATTTCTTCCTGCATTCTGGCCACTCTCCAGAATAGGCTCATGGTTTTGTGTCCAAGATATGTACCACCTCCAAGCTCTGTGACATGGCCATGTACTGGATAGCTGAAAGGAATGGTGAGCATCTCAGAAAACTCAGATATCAGTGGGAACAGTAAAGTCTCAGTGGAGAAAGCCTGCTTTGGGCCTTTTGCTTACCTATTGTTCTGTTGCCCTGAATGTCAGGAAGGCCTTTGCCTCAGGGCACCCCTTTGTGAAGCCTCAAGAAAACAGTTTTCAAATGGAAATGAATGGGCATCACCTGTGGCTCTTTGCTTCATTGCTTTGCAAAGGGATGTGTCTGAATCAGCCTCTTGGCCCTGTGTGAGGCTGTGGCTTAGATTGTCAGCACCTGATGGATTGAAGAAAGATCCCATGTGTGCATCCAAAGCCGAAATGGCAAAAAAGCAGTCATTTTGGATGAAGTCTCTCGCCTTCCTCTGTAAGGTTCCTGAGCTCCATCAAGAGAGCATAGGGATCCTTTGGGTCAAATGAGTTCTTCAAAGCCCTGCAGAGGCTAGCCCATAGGTGCTTGGGTTTTCTCCTGACTCCAATTCACACAAAGAATCTATACCCCGCAGTCAGTAGGCCTCAAATTGGAGAAGCAGAGCAGTATTAAAGGCAGGCCTATTTGATCACTCCTGGTGCACAGGAAGGCTGTCCAGGCCACCCTGATATTAGGCAAATGAGGGGCAAGGGAGCTTATTGTGGACACTGTCTTGGGCTGCGCCCCTGATGGAAACCTCCAGCCAGAGGTTGTGATGAGTGTGTATATGGAAGAAGATGAGGGCCATGTGGCAGTGTTTTGGTTGGAATTGTGGTCCTTTGTGTGGCGGTTGGAAGAGATGACTGGGTCCACCTTGGCGTGAACTCTGGTGTGATTCCCCTTGGAGACTGAGTTCTGGAACTGACCTCAGAGAAGTATTGCCATGAACTGTGTTGAGCTTTTAGTAGGCCACGCATGAGAGTCACCCTTGGAAACTGAGATCTAGGCCCAGGTTGGCTTTCCACAGAGCACTGGGAATCTCAGCCAGGATATCACATGATTTTATTCTTACAGACCTGGCAGCCATCATTGAGAGTCAAAACACACATGGACCTCACATCGTAGACCTCAATGGGCCTGGCTTCATGCGACCTTTTGGCCACTCTTTGGGAAGCCTTGTTTGTGAGAGTTCTCCAGAGCTTTCATTGAAATGAGCTTCCTCACCATTTAATGGTTCCTGAATGAATGGAAACCCACAGTGCCTCCAACTTCATCCTTGAAAAATGGCTAGATAAATGCCATGAAATTTTTAAGTTCCCATGACCAGGTGGCACTGGAGAACCTTTGGATGTCCTGTTGCTGATCAGGAGTGTACCAGACAGTGCCTTGATTGACTGGGTTTCATGAAAATGGTGTAGAACAGAGATGCCAGTAAGTTGGGGCCTGCTGAGTAGTGGGCCTAGAGAAGTGGTGTGCAGGAGTGTGATAAAACATCTGTGGTAGGGCCATGTGGATGTGACATTGGCTTCCAAATGGCTTGTGACTGACATGGTGCAGCCGGCAGACACTTATATGTAAAGGCATCTTGTTATATGGAGAGGTTTCAGGACAATGTTCAGAATCAGGTTGCTAGGGTCAAGGGGGCAAGCTCTGTGGAATAGAAAACTGGTTGGTGCCTTCTCCTGGGACCCTGACCCACCACACGTGACAGAACTCCCTCCAGCACTGTGTCCCAGTTGAACTCCTTGTATTTCATGAAGCAAATACCAAACTCCCAGTGCAGCAGCAAGAAACACCACGAAAAGTAGAGGAGGACCAAATGGCTTCACAGTCCACACGGGGAGACACTTAGCCTCCAGTGGCCACTGTGGACCTACAAAGAGAGAATTCAGCACTTCTGCCTCATGTTCATTGGAAAATCAGCAACCATGTCCTCCAGGTCACATAGATGCAGACCCAGCTTTGATGGTCTCACTACAAAGGAAGCTAAAGCTCCTGACAACAACATATATTTCAAGTGCCCAACCTCAGAGGCAGTTTCTCACGAAGTCTTTAGGCCAGCAGAGCTCCATGTTTGTGGAGTGTTTACCCTGTCCCTTACTTATGGAAACTCCTCTACCACCTCCAAGCTTGTGAACTCCTGAGCATTTTCCATTCCACATATGTATCCACAGATTTTCTAACTCTTCCCCTCGAGTTGCTTCTTCCTTGGGGCGAAGGTCATGTCAAGGCATTGTTCTGGATGAGAGTGGGAAGATTTTTGTGTAGCACGTATTTGCATACACATTGGATTCATGTCCTATTTTCCATTGGAAATACTGATTCCCTGACACTAACCCATACCCTACTAGACTCTGACTATGAATCCTAATATGATGGAGAAAAAGAACACAAACAGAAAAGAAATACAAGCAGTTCAGAGGAGGCATGGTGTATAGTTGCACTTGCCTTTTGCATTATAAAGGGTAGGTGTTATAAATGGAGTCCAATTGAATAGAAATAGTTCTCCATGTGTTCTTAAAGTTAACAAATATGTGAATTCCTGTCTCCCTTTCTCTGTAGCCTATTCAGCACATGTATTTTTACATGCACATGAAGAATTCTACCTGGTATCCCACGTATATTCTTGTGAGGTGGCTGACTTGGCAGATACAAATTGTGAGAAGAGATCACTCCTCCCAAACGCTGTTGGAACTGAAAATTCAACCTATGGGTGAGCTTCCTACTTGAACAACAGGATACAAAAATCCATGTTCAGTAAAATAAATATTTTTGGATCTGTGGATGATATATATTTCACCATGAATTTCGAATGGCATCTATATTTCGAATTTTTAATGTCTGTGTGTGTGTTTTGTGTGTGTGTGTATATATAGATATATATACACACACACACACAAACTCTCTCCAGATTTTTCAAAATATGAAATATATGTGTCTTATGATACATTCCCTAAATTCATTCATGTTCATATATGTGCATTTATAATCAACTTTTCACAAGATTATTCTCAGAAATATTTATCCACCTGAAATACATATTTTTTTCCTAGTACTGAAAACTAACTTCAGTGGATGGTGCATAGAAATCCTAATCTTTCTCCAGTAACTGACCCAGTTTAACATCAATGCAAGTACATTCCTATGGGACATGATGTGTATTTTGACGTTCATTTTTATTCAACACTGGTACCTTACTATTTCTTCAGCTGATGCACATCATAGGATGTATATTTCATCCTCAAGTTTAAAAATTTCTAGGCATTTGGTTCACTTTCAATCCCTTCCTGCTTCAGAACACATGTATTCCTCCATGTTTCTTGACTGGTTTGTTCATGAGACTTCTTTACAAACACATGATTTTCCATTTCCATAATCACTTTGGAAGCAAAACTCACACACCCTTCAGGGTAAACCATAACCCTAATATTGCCATTAGATGTATAACTGGTAGGAATGAATGATTGTGTATCAATATAAGATTTCCTATATACTTTCAGATATCAACTCAATCCATTATTTAAATTGGAAGCAGTTATATTATTTATTCACAGTATGGTCTATTCATGCATTATCTCTATATTCATAGACCCAGGGTACACCTATTTGTACCCCCAAATACTAATTAATACGTCTTCAACATATTGCTCCCAGCAATGGTGGAAGAAATACTCATGTCACCTGATCTACATATACATTTTATCACTGTGATATTCTGGACACAAAATGCAAAGGTCACACTTATGATTGTAGCAAAGCCTAATTGGAAAGTGAGCATGGATTACTAAAAACTTCCTTCTCCAGGTTGCCTAATGCTCTCCAATGTCAATCCTATTGGTGACTACACACTTGTTTCTTCCTAAGATTACATATTCAACCTCAACCCTGTTGAAAATGTCTAATCCTATCACTCACCTTATACTTTGCCTGATTTCCTAATGTCTCTATTGATATCTGCTTTCCTACATATTTTTCCCCAGTTCATCATTGTGACTGACTCTTCACATGTGCTGACATTTACATTCACTCTCTAACCGACACCCAATTGCTAAAGAACTTTTGGTCCAAATTTTACACTCACTCTTCTTCCTAAACCTACCGACTAGCTTCCTAATCTTACCTACTATCCCTTTTTGACTGGATGTTCTCTTCTACATTCAATCATCCAAGGTACAAAGTCCTATGCCATTGTATATCCATTTATCTGAGACATCTGTGCAGAATGTAATTCAAAGCTAAGTATCCCAATCAAGGGCCCAATGCCCTTCTGGCCTTCAAATCTTACTTAGATTTCTGTTTTCATACATATATTTCACCTACATATGATTATAAATATCGCAGGTTCCCCATACCATTCTACAACTAGCAGAATGATTCCTAATTCAAATCCAAAATGTTCTTAACCCTAAACAGACACTGTTCCCTCAATCTAACTTTACAGAAGAGCAGGGACAGAGTTGGTCTTACAATACAGGAATGGAGGGGATCTTCCACCTGCTGAGAACCTCAAAGGTCCATGCAGAAATGAACCCTGGAGAAGATGTAGGCAGCTATGAAGGACCTGAGAGAGCAAAAGTCATCTTCCATGGCAAACAACCTGGTCAGGATGAAGGGATGTGTCTAAATGAGCCTCTCTCTTCTTAATGTAGACAAGATGGACCAAACCAGGCCTGCGTGGAGAGCTGTTCCTTGGTGCCTATGGTGGATATTCCATTCTAACTTGTGAAAGTGTCACAGGAAGCAGGGGCAGCCTCCATCTCCTGGGACCCTTGCAAGCAACTGTTAGGACACAGTGGTTGCCAGGCAGTGACCTCATTCAGTTCCTGAAGGAAGTGACCTCACCTCACTTCCTTGGTGATGGAACTCTCTGAACTTGGGATCCAGGAAGCCAGGCACCCAGAGGCAGTCCCAGTCCCAGTCCCAGTGGGCTCACTTGTTTGGATTTACCAAGGACAGAGTCAGTCTTCCTTGGTCCCTACTGATGTGAGGATGGCCAAATGCCAGGAAAGCACTGAAGAGGGCCTTGCCTGAGAAAGCAGGTCGTGGCTCACCGCTGGCTCCTGACAACTTCACAGAGTTGGCCAAGGAGGCCAGATCTGAGACAGGACAGGCCATTTCGGGGCAACATAGTATGGCCCAGCAGTCAGACGACACTCCGGGTAGTCACAGACCTACTAGGGGGAAGGAGGTGCCTTTGTGGGTGTGGGGGTGAGTTTGTGGATTTTTCTCATGTTCTGAGAACAGGTAGGAAAGGCGGTTTGTTTGTTTGGAGTGGACTGTTTCCAGTAAGTCTTTTGACAAGGCGAGTGTTTCTAAGTTTGTGTATCTCACTGTGTCCCTGGTTGTAGACATTAGAAAAGAGAATGCATCAATGGATGTGTCCTGTCTAGTAGAAAGCTTCCCAGTATTCATCCTGCCCAATTTATGAATGGACTGCGGCTTGCCTTATGGATGGGCAACACCTACTATCTTCCTAAGTTCCTGTTTTCTTCCTGCATTCTGGCCACTCTCCAGAATAGGCTCATGGTTTTGTGTCCAAGATATGTACCACCTCCAAGCTCTGTGACATGGCCATGTACTGGATAGCTGAAAGGAATGGTGAGCATCTCAGAAAACTCAGATATCAGTGGGAACAGTAAAGTCTCAGTGGAGAAAGCCTGCTTTGGGCCTTTTGCTTACCTATTGTTCTGTTGCCCTGAATGTCAGGAAGGCCTTTGCCTCAGGGCACCCCTTTGTGAAGCCTCAAGAAAACAGTTTTCAAATGGAAATGAATGGGCATCACCTGTGGCTCTTTGCTTCATTGCTTTGCAAAGGGATGTGTCTGAATCAGCCTCTTGGCCCTGTGTGAGGCTGTGGCTTAGATTGTCAGCACCTGATGGATTGAAGAAAGATCCCATGTGTGCATCCAAAGCTGAAATGGCAAAAAAGCAGTCATTTTGGATGAAGTCTCTCGCCTTCCTCTGTAAGGTTCCTGACCTCCATCAAGAGAGCATAGGGATCCTTTGGGTCAAATGAGTTCTTCAAAGCCCTGCAGAGGCTAGACAATAGGTGCTTGGGTTTTCTCCTGACTCCAATTGACACAAAGAATCTATACCCCGCAGTCAGTAGGCCTCAAATTGGAGAAGCAGAGCAGTATTAAAGGCAGGCCTATTTGATCACTCCTGGTGCACAGGAAGGCTGTCCAGGCCACCCTGATATTAGGCAAATGAGGGGCAAGGGAGCTTATTGTGGACACTGTCTTGGGCTGCGCCCCTGATGGAAACCTCCAGCCAGAGGTTGTGATGAGTGTGTATATGGAAGAAGATGAGGGCCATGTGGCAGTGTTTTGGTTGGAATTGTGGTCCTTTGTGTGGCGGTTGGAAGAGATGACTGGGTCCACCTTGGCGTGAACTCTGGTGTGATTCCCCTTGGAGACTGAGTTCTGGAACTGACCTCAGAGAAGTATTGCCATGAACTGTGTTGAGCTTTTAGTAGGCCACGCATGAGAGTCACCCTTGGAAACTGAGATCTAGGCCCAGGTTGGCTTTCCACAGAGCACTGAGAATCTCAGCCAGGATATCACATGATTTTATTCTTACAGACCTGGCAGCCATCGTTGAGAGTCAAAACACACATGGACCTCACATGGTAGACCTCAATGGGCCTGGCTTCATGCGACCTTTTGGCCACTCTTTGGGAAGCCTTGTTTGTGAGAGTTCTCCAGAGCTTTCATTGAAATGAGCTTCCTCACCATTTAATGGTTCCTGAATGAATGGAAACCCACAGTGCCTCCAACTTCATCCTTGAAAAATGGCTAGATAAATGCCATGAAATTTTTAAGTTCCCATGACCAGGTGGCACTGGAGAACCTTTGGATGTCCTGTTGCTGATCAGGAGTGTACCAGACAGTGCCTTGATTGACTGGGTTTCATGAAAATGGTGTAGAACAGAGATGCCAGTAAGTTGGGGCCTGCTGAGTAGTGGGCCTAGAGAAGTGGTGTGCAGGAGTGTGATAAAACATCTGTGGTAGGGCCATGTGGATGTGACATTGGCTTCCAAATGGCTTGTGACTGACATGGTGCAGCCGGCAGACACTTATATGTAAAGGCATCTTGTTATATGGAGAGGTTTCAGGACAATGTTCAGAATCAGGTTGCTAGGGTCAAGGGGGCAAGCTCTGTGGAATAGAAAACTGGTTGGTGCCTTCTCCTGGGACCCTGACCCACCACACGTGACAGAACTCCCTCCAGCACTGTGTCCCAGTTGAACTCCTTGTATTTCATGAAGCAAATACCAAACTCCCAGTGCAGCAGCAAGAAACACCACGAAAAGTAGAGGAGGACCAAATGGCTTCACAGTCCACACGGGGAGACACTTAGCCTCCAGTGGCCACTGTGGACCTACAAAGAGAGAATTCAGCACTTCTGCCTCATGTTCATTGGAAAATCAGCAACCATGTCCTCCAGGTCACATAGATGCAGACCCAGCTTTGATGGTCTCACTACAAAGGAAGCTAAAGCTCCTGACAACAACATATATTTCAAGTGCCCAACCTCAGAGGCAGTTTCTCACGAAGTCTTTAGGCCAGCAGAGCTCCATGTTTGTGGAGTGTTTACCCTGTCCCTTACTTATGGAAACTCCTCTACCACCTCCAAGGTTGTGAACTCCTGAGCATTTTCCATTCCACATATGTATCCACAGATTTTCTAACTCTTCCCCTCGAGTTGCTTCTTCCTTGGGGCGAAGGTCATGTCAAGGCATTGTTCTGGATGAGAGTGGGAAGATTTTTGTGTAGCACGTATTTGCATACACATTGGATTCATGTCCTATTTTCCATTGGAAATACTGATTCCCTGACACTAACCCATACCCTACTAGACTCTGACTATCAATCCTAATATGATGGAGAAAAAGAACCCAAACAGAATAGAAATACAAGCAGTTCAGAGGAGGCATGGTGTATAGTTGCACTTGCCTTTTGCATTATAAAGGGTAGGTGTTATAAATCCAGTCCAATTGAATAGAAATAGTTCTCCATGTGTTCTTAAAGTTAACAAATATGTGAATTCCTGTCTCCCTTTCTCTGTAGCCTATTCAGCACATGTATTTTTACATGCACATGAAGAATTCTACCTGGTATCCCAGGTATATTCTTGTGAGGTGGCTGACTTGGCAGATACAAATTGTGAGAAGAGATCACTCCTCCCAAACGCTGTTGGAACTGAAAATTCAACCTATGGGTGAGCTTCCTACTTGAACAACAGGATACAAAAATCCATGTTCAGTAAAATAAATATTTTTGGATCTGTGGATGATATATATTTCACCATGAATTTCGAATGGCATCTATATTTCGAATTTTTAATGTCTGTGTGTGTGTTTTGTGTGTGTGTGTATATATAGATATATATACACACACACACACAAACTCTCTCCAGATTTTTCAAAATATGAAATATATGTGTCTTATGATACATTCCCTAAATTCATTCATGTTCATATATGTGGATTTATAATCAACTTTTCACAAGATTATTCTCAGAAATATTTATCCACCTGAAATACATATTTTTTTCCTAGTACTGAAAACTAACTTCAGTGGATGGTGCATAGAAATCCTAATCTTTCTACAGTAACTGACCCAGTTTAACATCAATGCAAGTACATTCCTATGGGACATGATGTGTATTTTGACGTTCATTTTTATTCAACACTGGTACCTTACTATTTCTTCAGCTGATGCACATCATAGGATGTATATTTCATCCTCAAGTTTAAAAATTTCTAGGCATTTGGTTCACTTTCAATCCCTTCCTGCTTCAGAACACATGTATTCCTCCATGTTTCTTGACTGGTTTGTTCATGAGACTTCTTTCCAAACACATGATTTTCCATTTCCATAATCACTTTGGAAGCAAAACTCACACACCCTTCAGGGTAAACCATAACCCTAATATTGCCATTAGATGTATAACTGGTAGGAATGAATGATTGTGTATCAATATAAGATTTCCTATATACTTTCAGATATCAACTCAATCCATTATTTAAATTGGAAGCAGTTATATTATTTATTCACAGTATGGTCTATTCATGCATTATCTCTATATTCATTGACCCAGGGTACACCTATTTGTACCCCCAAATACTAATTAATACGTCTTCAACATATTGCTCCCAGCAATGGTGGAAGAAATACTCATGTCACCTGATCTACATATACATTTTATCACTGTCATATTCTGGACACAAAATGCAAAGGTCACACTTATGATTGTAGCAAAGCCTAATTGGAAAGTGAGCATGGATTACTAAAAACTTCCTTCTCCAGGTTGCCTAATGCTCTCCAATGTCAATCCTATTGGTGACTACACACTTGTTTCTTCCTAAGATTACATATTCAACCTCAACCCTGTTGAAAATGTCTAATCCTATCACTCACCTTATACTTTGCCTGATTTCCTAATGTCTCTATTGATATCTGCTTTCCTACATATTTTTCCCCAGTTCATCATTGTGACTGACTCTTCACATGTGCTGACATTTACATTCACTCTCTAACCGACACCCAATTGCTAAAGAACTTTTGGTCCAAATTTTACACTCACTCTTCTTCTTAAACCTACCGACTAGCTTCCTAATCTTACCTACTATCCCTTTTTGACTGGATGTTCTCTTCTACATTCAATCATCCAAGGTACAAAGTCCTATGCCATTGTATATCCATTTATCTGAGACATCTGTGCAGAATGTAATTCAAAGCTAAGTATCCCAATCAAGGGCCCAATGCCCTTCTGGCCTTCAAATCTTACTTAGATTTCTGTTTTCATACATATATTTCACCTACATATGATTATAAATATCGTAGGTTCCCCATACCATTCTACAACTAGCAGAATGATTCCTAATCCAAATCCAACATGTTCTTAACCCTAAACAGACACTGTTCCCTCAATCTAACTTTACAGAAGAGCAGGGACAGAGTTGGTCTTACAATACAGGAATGGAGGGGATCTTCCACCTGCTGAGAACCTCAAAGATCCATGCAGAAATGAACCCTGGAGAAGATGTAGGCAGCTATGAAGGACCTGAGAGAGCAAAAGTCATCTTACATGGCAAACAACCTGGTCAGGATGAAGGGATGTGTCTAAATGAGCCTCTCTCTTCTTAATGTAGACAAGATGGACCAAACCAGGCCTGTGTGGAGAGCTGTTCCTTGGTGCCTATGGTTGATATTCCATTCTAACTTGTGAAAGTGTCACAGGAAGCAGGGGCAGCCTCCATCTCCTGGGAGCCTTGCAAGCAACTGTTAGGACACAGTGGTTGCCAGGCAGTGACCTCATTCAGTTCCTGAAGGAAGTGACCTCACCTCACTTCCTTGGTGATGGAACTCTCTGAACTTGGGATCCAGGAAGCCAGGCACCCAGAGGCAGTCCCAGTCCCAGTCCCAGTGGGCTCACTTGTTTGGATTTACCAAGGACAGAGTCAGTCTTCCTTGGTCCCTACTGATGTGAGGATGGCCAAATGCCAGGAAAGCACTGAAGAGGGCCTTGCCTGAGAAAGCAGGTCGTGGCTCACCGCTGGCTCCTGACAACTTCACAGAGTTGGCCAAGGAGGCCAGATCTGAGACAGGACAGGCCATTTCGGGGGAACATACTATGGCCCAGCAGTCAGACGACACTCCGGGTAGTCACAGACCTACTAGGGGGAAGGAGGTGCCTTTGTGTGTGTGGGGGTGAGTTTGTGGATTTTTCTCATGTTCTGAGAATAGGTAGGAAAGGCTGTTTGTTTGTTTGGAGTGGACTGTTTCCAGTATGTCTTTTGACAAGGCGAGTGTTTCTAAGTTTGTGTATCTCACTGTGTCCCTGGTTGTAGACATTAGAAAAGAGAATGCATCAATGGATGTGTCCTGTCTAGTAGAAAGCTTCCCAGTATTCATCCTGCCCAATTTATGAATGGACTGCGGCTTGCCTTATGGATGGGCAACACCTACTATCTTCCTAAGTTCCTGATTTCTTCCTGCATTCTGGCCACTCTCCAGAATAGGCTCATGGTTTTGTGTCCAAGATATGTACCACCTCCAAGCTCTGTGACATGGCCATGTACTGGATAGCTGAAAGGAATGGTGAGCATCTCAGAAAGCTCAGATATCAGTGGGAACAGTAAAGTCTCAGTGGAGAAAGCCTGCTTTGGGCCTTTTGCTTACCTATTGTTCTGTTGCCCTGAATGTCAGGAAGGCCTTTGCCTCAGGGCACCCCTTTGTGAAGCCTCAAGAAAACAGTTTTCAAATGGAAATGAATGGGCATCACCTGTGGCTCTTTGCTTCATTGCTTTGCAAAGGGATGTATCTGAATCAGCCTCTTGGCCCTGTGTGAGGCTGTGGCTTAGATTGTCAGCACCTGATGGATTGAAGAAAGATCCCATGTGTGCATCCAAAGCCGAAATGGCAAAAAAGCAGTCATTTTGGATGTCTCTCGCCTTCCTCTGTAAGGTTCCTGAGCTCCATCAAGAGAGCATAGGGATCCTTTGGGTCAAATGAGTTCTTCAAAGCCCTGCAGAGGCTAGCCCATAGGTGCTTGGATTTTCTCCTGACTCCAATTCACACAAAGAATCTATACCCCGCAGTCAGTAGGCCTCAAATTGGAGAAGCAGAGCAGTATTAAAGGCAGGCCTATTTGATCACTCCTGGTGCACAGGAAGGCTGTCCAGGCCACCCTGATATTAGGCAAATGAGGGGCAAGGGAGCTTATTGTGGACACTGTCTTGGGCTGCGCCCCTGATGGAAACCTCCAGCCAGAGGTTGTGATGAGTGTGTATATGGAAGAAGATGAGGGCCATGTGGCAGTGTTTTGGTTGGAATTGTGGTCCTTTGTGTGGCGGTTGGAAGAGATGACTGGGTCCACCTTGGCGTGAACTCTGGTGTGATTCCCCTTGGAGACTGAGTTCTGGAACTGACCTCAGAGAAGTATTGCCATGAACTGTGTTGAGCTTTTAGTAGGCCACGCATGAGAGTCACCCTTGGAAACTGAGATCTAGGCCCAGGTTGGCTTTCCACAGAGCACTGGGAATCTCAGCCAGGATATCACATGATTTTATTCTTAGAGACAGGGCAGCCATCCTTGAGAGTCAAAACACACATGGACCTCACATGGTAGACCTCAATGGGCCTGGCTTCATGCGACCTTTTGGCCACTCTTTGGGAAGCCTTGTTTGTGAGAGTTCTCCAGAGCTTTCATTGAAATGAGCTTCCTCACCATTTAATGGTTCCTGAATGAATGGAAACCCACAGTGCCTCCAACTTCATCCTTGAAAAAATGGCTAGATAAATGCCATGAAATTTTTAAGTTCCCATGACCAGGTGGCACTGGAGAACCTTTGGATGTCCTGTTGCTGATCAGGAGTGTACCAGACAGTGCCTTGATTGACTGGGTTTCATGAAAATGGTGTAGAACAGAGATGCCAGTAAGTTGGGGCCTGCTGAGTAGTGGGCCTAGAGAAGTGGTGTGCAGGAGTGTGATAAAACATCTGTGGTAGGGCCATGTGGATGTGACATTGGCTTCCCAATGGCTTGTGACTGACATGGAGCAGCCGGCAGACACTTATATGTAAAGGCATCTTGTTATATGGAGAGGTTTCAGGACAATGTTCAGAATCAGGTTGCTAGGGTCAAGGGGGCAAGCTCTGTGGGATAGAAAACTGGTTGGTGCCTTCTCCTGGGACCCTGACCCACCACACGTGACAGAACTCCCTCCAGCACTGTGTCCCAGTTGAACTCCTTGTATTTCATGAAGCAAATACCAAACTCCCAGTGCAGCAGCAAGAAACACCACAAAATGTAGAGGAGGACCAAGTGGCTTCACAGTCCACACGGGGAGACACTTAGCCTCCAGTGGCCACTGTGGACCTACAAAGAGAGAATTCAGCACTTCTGCCTCATGTTCATTGGAAAATCAGCAACCATGTCCTCCAGGTCACATAGATGCAGACCCAGCTTTGATGGTCTCACTACAAAGGAAGCTAAAGCTCCTGACAACAACATATATTTCAAGTGCCCAACCTCAGAGGCAGTTTCTCACGAAGTCTTTAGGCCAGCAGAGCTCCATGTTTGTGGAGTGTTTACCCTGTCCCTTACTTATGGAAACTCCTCTACCACCTCCAAGGTTGTGAACTCCTGAGCATTTTCCATTCCACATATGTATCCACAGATTTTCTAACTCTTCCCCTCGAGTTGCTTCTTCCTTGGGGCGAAGGTCATGTCAAGGCATTGTTCTGGATGAGAGTGGGAAGATTTTTGTGTAGCACGTATTTGCATACACATTGGATTCATTTCCTATTTTCCATTTGAAATACTGATTCCCTGACACTAACCCATACCCTACTAGACTCTGACTATGAATCCTAATATGATGGCGAAAAAGAACCCAAACAGAATAGAAATACAAGCAGTTCAGAGGAGGCATGGTGTATAGTTGCACTTGCCTTTTGCATTATAAAGGGTAGGTGTTATAAATCGAGTCCAATTGAATAGAAATAGTTCTCCATGTGTTCTTAAAGTTAACAAATATGTGAATTCCTGTCTCCCTTTCTCTGTAGCCTATTCAGCACATGTATTTTTACATGCACATGAAGAATCCTACCTGGTATCCCACGTATATTCTTGTGAGGTGGCTGACTTGGCAGATACAAATTGTGAGAAGAGATCACTCCTCCCAAACGCTGTTGGAACTGAAAATTCAACCTATGGGTGAGCTTCCTACTTGAACAACAGGATACAAAAATCCATGTTCAGTAAAATAAATATTTTTGGATCTGTGGATGATATATATTTCATCATGAATTCCGAATGGCATATATATTTCGAATTTTTAATGTCTGTGTGTGTGTTTTTTTTGTGTGTGTATATATGGATATAATTCACATACACACACAAACTCTCTCCAGATTTTTCAAAATATGAAATATATGTGTCTTATGATACATTCCCTAAATTCATTCATGTTCATATATGTGGATTTATAATCAACTTTTCACAAGATTATTCTCAGAAATATTTATCCACCTGAAATACATATTTTTTTCCTAGTACTGAAAACTAACTTCAGTGGATGGTGCATAGAAATCCTAATCTTTCTACAGTAACTGACCCAGTTTAACATCAATGCAAGTACATTCCTATGGGACATGATGTGTATTTTGACGTTCATTTTTATTCAACACTGGTACCTTACTATTTCTTCAGCTGATGCACATCATAGGATGTATATTTCATCCTCAAGTTTAAAAATTTCTAGGCATTTGGTTCACTTTCAATCCCTTCCTGCTTCAGAACACATGTATTCCTCCATGTTTCTTGACTGGTTTGTTCATGAGACTTCTTTCCAAACACATGATTTTCCATTTCCATAATCACTTTGGAAGCAAAACTCACACACCCTTCAGGGTAAACCATAACCCTAATATTGCCATTAGATGTATAACTGGTAGGAATGAATGATTGTGTATCAATATAAGATTTCCTATATACTTTCAGATATCAACTCAATCCATTATTTAAATTGGAAGCAGTTATATTATTTATTCACAGTATGGTCTATTCATGCATTATCTCTATATTCATTGACCCAGGGTACACCTATTTGTACCCCCAAATACTAATTAATACGTCTTCAACATATTGCTCCCAGCAATGGTGGAAGAAATACTCATGTCACCTGATCTACATATACATTTTATCACTGTCATATTCTGGACACAAAATGCAAAGGTCACACTTATGATTGTAGCAAAGCCTAATTGGAAAGTGAGCATGGATTACTAAAAACTTCCTTCTCCAGGTTGCCTAATGCTCTCCAATGTCAATCCTATTGGTGACTACACACTTGTTTCTTCCTAAGATTACATATTCAACCTCAACCCTGTTGAAAATGTCTAATCCTATCACTCACCTTATACTTTGCCTGATTTCCTAATGTCTCTATTGATATCTGCTTTCCTACATATTTTTCCCCAGTTCATCATTGTGACTGACTCTTCACATGTGCTGACATTTACATTCACTCTCTAACCGACACCCAATTGCTAAAGAACTTTTGGTCCAAATTTTACACTCACTCTTCTTCTTAAACCTACCGACTAGCTTCCTAATCTTACCTACTATCCCTTTTTGACTGGATGTTCTCTTCTACATTCAATCATCCAAGGTACAAAGTCCTATGCCATTGTATATCCATTTATCTGAGACATCTGTGCAGAATGTAATTCAAAGCTAAGTATCCCAATCAAGGGCCCAATGCCCTTCTGGCCTTCAAATCTTACTTAGATTTCTGTTTTCATACATATATTTCACCTACATATGATTATAAATATCGTAGGTTCCCCATACCATTCTACAACTAGCAGAATGATTCCTAATCCAAATCCAACATGTTCTTAACCCTAAACAGACACTGTTCCCTCAATCTAACTTTACAGAAGAGCAGGGACAGAGTTGGTCTTACAATACAGGAATGGAGGGGATCTTCCACCTGCTGAGAACCTCAAAGATCCATGCAGAAATGAACCCTGGAGAAGATGTAGGCAGCTATGAAGGACCTGAGAGAGCAAAAGTCATCTTACATGGCAAACAACCTGGTCAGGATGAAGGGATGTGTCTAAATGAGCCTCTCTCTTCTTAATGTAGACAAGATGGACCAAACCAGGCCTGTGTGGAGAGCTGTTCCTTGGTGCCTATGGTTGATATTCCATTCTAACTTGTGAAAGTGTCACAGGAAGCAGGGGCAGCCTCCATCTCCTGGGAGCCTTGCAAGCAACTGTTAGGACACAGTGGTTGCCAGGCAGTGACCTCATTCAGTTCCTGAAGGAAGTGACCTCACCTCACTTCCTTGGTGATGGAACTCTCTGAACTTGGGATCCAGGAAGCCAGGCACCCAGAGGCAGTCCCAGTCCCAGTCCCAGTGGGCTCACTTGTTTGGATTTACCAAGGACAGAGTCAGTCTTCCTTGGTCCCTACTGATGTGAGGATGGCCAAATGCCAGGAAAGCACTGAAGAGGGCCTTGCCTGAGAAAGCAGGTCGTGGCTCACCGCTGGCTCCTGACAACTTCACAGAGTTGGCCAAGGAGGCCAGATCTGAGACAGGACAGGCCATTTCGGGGGAACATACTATGGCCCAGCAGTCAGACGACACTCCGGGTAGTCACAGACCTACTAGGGGGAAGGAGGTGCCTTTGTGTGTGTGGGGGTGAGTTTGTGGATTTTTCTCATGTTCTGAGAATAGGTAGGAAAGGCTGTTTGTTTGTTTGGAGTGGACTGTTTCCAGTATGTCTTTTGACAAGGCGAGTGTTTCTAAGTTTGTGTATCTCACTGTGTCCCTGGTTGTAGACATTAGAAAAGAGAATGCATCAATGGATGTGTCCTGTCTAGTAGAAAGCTTCCCAGTATTCATCCTGCCCAATTTATGAATGGACTGCGGCTTGCCTTATGGATGGGCAACACCTACTATCTTCCTAAGTTCCTGATTTCTTCCTGCATTCTGGCCACTCTCCAGAATAGGCTCATGGTTTTGTGTCCAAGATATGTACCACCTCCAAGCTCTGTGACATGGCCATGTACTGGATAGCTGAAAGGAATGGTGAGCATCTCAGAAAGCTCAGATATCAGTGGGAACAGTAAAGTCTCAGTGGAGAAAGCCTGCTTTGGGCCTTTTGCTTACCTATTGTTCTGTTGCCCTGAATGTCAGGAAGGCCTTTGCCTCAGGGCACCCCTTTGTGAAGCCTCAAGAAAACAGTTTTCAAATGGAAATGAATGGGCATCACCTGTGGCTCTTTGCTTCATTGCTTTGCAAAGGGATGTATCTGAATCAGCCTCTTGGCCCTGTGTGAGGCTGTGGCTTAGATTGTCAGCACCTGATGGATTGAAGAAAGATCCCATGTGTGCATCCAAAGCCGAAATGGCAAAAAAGCAGTCATTTTGGATGTCTCTCGCCTTCCTCTGTAAGGTTCCTGAGCTCCATCAAGAGAGCATAGGGATCCTTTGGGTCAAATGAGTTCTTCAAAGCCCTGCAGAGGCTAGCCCATAGGTGCTTGGATTTTCTCCTGACTCCAATTCACACAAAGAATCTATACCCCGCAGTCAGTAGGCCTCAAATTGGAGAAGCAGAGCAGTATTAAAGGCAGGCCTATTTGATCACTCCTGGTGCACAGGAAGGCTGTCCAGGCCACCCTGATATTAGGCAAATGAGGGGCAAGGGAGCTTATTGTGGACACTGTCTTGGGCTGCGCCCCTGATGGAAACCTCCAGCCAGAGGTTGTGATGAGTGTGTATATGGAAGAAGATGAGGGCCATGTGGCAGTGTTTTGGTTGGAATTGTGGTCCTTTGTGTGGCGGTTGGAAGAGATGACTGGGTCCACCTTGGCGTGAACTCTGGTGTGATTCCCCTTGGAGACTGAGTTCTGGAACTGACCTCAGAGAAGTATTGCCATGAACTGTGTTGAGCTTTTAGTAGGCCACGCATGAGAGTCACCCTTGGAAACTGAGATCTAGGCCCAGGTTGGCTTTCCACAGAGCACTGGGAATCTCAGCCAGGATATCACATGATTTTATTCTTAGAGACAGGGCAGCCATCCTTGAGAGTCAAAACACACATGGACCTCACATGGTAGACCTCAATGGGCCTGGCTTCATGCGACCTTTTGGCCACTCTTTGGGAAGCCTTGTTTGTGAGAGTTCTCCAGAGCTTTCATTGAAATGAGCTTCCTCACCATTTAATGGTTCCTGAATGAATGGAAACCCACAGTGCCTCCAACTTCATCCTTGAAAAAATGGCTAGATAAATGCCATGAAATTTTTAAGTTCCCATGACCAGGTGGCACTGGAGAACCTTTGGATGTCCTGTTGCTGATCAGGAGTGTACCAGACAGTGCCTTGATTGACTGGGTTTCATGAAAATGGTGTAGAACAGAGATGCCAGTAAGTTGGGGCCTGCTGAGTAGTGGGCCTAGAGAAGTGGTGTGCAGGAGTGTGATAAAACATCTGTGGTAGGGCCATGTGGATGTGACATTGGCTTCCCAATGGCTTGTGACTGACATGGAGCAGCCGGCAGACACTTATATGTAAAGGCATCTTGTTATATGGAGAGGTTTCAGGACAATGTTCAGAATCAGGTTGCTAGGGTCAAGGGGGCAAGCTCTGTGGGATAGAAAACTGGTTGGTGCCTTCTCCTGGGACCCTGACCCACCACACGTGACAGAACTCCCTCCAGCACTGTGTCCCAGTTGAACTCCTTGTATTTCATGAAGCAAATACCAAACTCCCAGTGCAGCAGCAAGAAACACCACAAAATGTAGAGGAGGACCAAGTGGCTTCACAGTCCACACGGGGAGACACTTAGCCTCCAGTGGCCACTGTGGACCTACAAAGAGAGAATTCAGCACTTCTGCCTCATGTTCATTGGAAAATCAGCAACCATGTCCTCCAGGTCACATAGATGCAGACCCAGCTTTGATGGTCTCACTACAAAGGAAGCTAAAGCTCCTGACAACAACATATATTTCAAGTGCCCAACCTCAGAGGCAGTTTCTCACGAAGTCTTTAGGCCAGCAGAGCTCCATGTTTGTGGAGTGTTTACCCTGTCCCTTACTTATGGAAACTCCTCTACCACCTCCAAGGTTGTGAACTCCTGAGCATTTTCCATTCCACATATGTATCCACAGATTTTCTAACTCTTCCCCTCGAGTTGCTTCTTCCTTGGGGCGAAGGTCATGTCAAGGCATTGTTCTGGATGAGAGTGGGAAGATTTTTGTGTAGCACGTATTTGCATACACATTGGATTCATTTCCTATTTTCCATTTGAAATACTGATTCCCTGACACTAACCCATACCCTACTAGACTCTGACTATGAATCCTAATATGATGGCGAAAAAGAACCCAAACAGAATAGAAATACAAGCAGTTCAGAGGAGGCATGGTGTATAGTTGCACTTGCCTTTTGCATTATAAAGGGTAGGTGTTATAAATCGAGTCCAATTGAATAGAAATAGTTCTCCATGTGTTCTTAAAGTTAACAAATATGTGAATTCCTGTCTCCCTTTCTCTGTAGCCTATTCAGCACATGTATTTTTACATGCACATGAAGAATCCTACCTGGTATCCCACGTATATTCTTGTGAGGTGGCTGACTTGGCAGATACAAATTGTGAGAAGAGATCACTCCTCCCAAACGCTGTTGGAACTGAAAATTCAACCTATGGGTGAGCTTCCTACTTGAACAACAGGATACAAAAATCCATGTTCAGTAAAATAAATATTTTTGGATCTGTGGATGATATATATTTCATCATGAATTCCGAATGGCATATATATTTCGAATTTTTAATGTCTGTGTGTGTGTTTTTTTTGTGTGTGTATATATGGATATAATTCACATACACACACAAACTCTCTCCAGATTTTTCAAAATATGAAATATATGTGTCTTATGATACATTCCCTAAATTCATTCATGTTCATATATGTGGATTTATAATCAACTTTTCACAAGATTATTCTCAGAAATATTTATCCACCTGAAATACATATTTTTTTCCTAGTACTGAAAACTAACTTCAGTGGATGGTGCATAGAAATCCTAATCTTTCTACAGTAACTGACCCAGTTTAACATCAATGCAAGTACATTCCTATGGGACATGATGTGTATTTTGACGTTCATTTTTATTCAACACTGGTACCTTACTATTTCTTCAGCTGATGCACATCATAGGATGTATATTTCATCCTCAAGTTTAAAAATTTCTAGGCATTTGGTTCACTTTCAATCCCTTCCTGCTTCAGAACACATGTATTCCTCCATGTTTCTTGACTGGTTTGTTCATGAGACTTCTTTCCAAACACATGATTTTCCATTTCCATAATCACTTTGGAAGCAAAACTCACACACCCTTCAGGGTAAACCATAACCCTAATATTGCCATTAGATGTATAACTGGTAGGAATGAATGATTGTGTATCAATATAAGATTTCCTATATACTTTCAGATATCAACTCAATCCATTATTTAAATTGGAAGCAGTTATGTTATTTATTCACAGTATGGTCTATTCATGCATTATCTCTATATTCATAGACCCAGGGTACACCTATTTGTACCCCCAAATACTAATTAATACGTCTTCAACATATTGCTCCCAGCAATGGTGGAAGAAATACTCATGTCACCTGATCTACATATACATTTTATCACTGTCATATTCTGGACAGAAAATGCAAAGGTCACACTTATGATGGTAGCAAAGCCTAATTGGAAAGTGAGCATGGATTACTAAAAACTTCCTTCTCCAGGTTGCCTAATGCTCTCCAATGTCAATCCTATTGGTGACTACACACTTGTTTCTTCCTAAGATTATTCAAACTCAACCCTGTTGAAAATGTCTAATCCTATCACTCACCTTATACTTTGCCTGATTTCCTAATGTCTCTATTGATATCTGCTTTCCTACATATTTTTCCCCAGTTCATCATTGTGACTGACTCTTCACATGTGCTGACATTTACATTCACTCTCTAACCGACACCCAATTGCTAAAGAACTTTTGGTCCAAATTTTACACTCACTCTTCTTCTTAAACCTACCGACTAGCTTCCTAATCTTACCTACTATCCCTTTTTGACTGGATGTTCTCTTCTACATTCAATCATCCGAGGTACAAAGTCCTATGCCATTGTATATCCATTTATCTGAGACATCTGTGCACAATGTAATTCAAAGCTAAGTATCCCAATCAAGGGCCCAATGCCCTTCTGGCCTTCAAATCTTACTTAGATTTCTGTTTTCATGCATATATTTCACCTACATATGATTATAAATATCGCAGGTTCCCCATACCATTCTACAACTAGCAGAATGATTCCTAATCCAAATCCAACATGTTCTTAACCCTAAACAGACACTGTTCCCTCAATCTAACTTTACAGAAGAGCAGGGACAGAGTTGGTCTTACAATACAGGAATGGAGGGGATCTTCCACCTGCTGAGAACCTCAAAGATCCATGCAGAAATGAACCCTGGAGAAGATGTAGGCAGCTATGAAGGACCTGAGAGAGCAAAAGTCATCTTCCATGGCAAACAACCTGGTCAGGATGAAGGGATGTGTCTGAATGAGCCTCTCTCTTCTTAATGTAAACAAGATGGACCAAAGCAGGCCTGTGTGGAGAGCTGTTCCTTGGTGCCTATGGTGGATATTCCATTCTAACTTGTGAAAGTGTCACAGGAAGCAGGGGCAGCCTCCATCTCCTGGGAGCCTTGCAAGCAACTGTTAGGACACAGTGGTTGCCAGGCAGTGACCTCATTCAGTTCCTGAAGGAAGTGACCTCACCTCACTTCCTTGGTGATGGAACTCTCTGAACTTGGGATCCAGGAAGCCAGGCACCCAGAGGCAGTCCCAGTCCCAGTCGCAGTGGGCTCACTTGTTTGGATTTACCAAGGACAGAGTCAGTCTTCCTTGGTCCCTACTGATGTGAGGATGGCCAAATGCCAGGAAAGCACTGAAGAGGGCCTTGCCTGAGAAAGCAGGTCGTGGCTCACCGCTGGCTCCTGACAACTTCACAGAGTTGGCCAACGAGGCCAGATCTGAGACAGGACAGGCCATTTCGGGGGAACATACTATGGCCCAGCAGTCAGACGACACTCCGGGTAGTCACAGACCTACTAGGGGGAAGGAGGTGCCTTTGTGGGTGTGGGGGTGAGTTTGTGGATTTTTCTCATGTTCTGAGAATAGGTAGGAAAGGCGGTTTGTTTGTTTGGAGTGGACTGTTTCCAGTAAGTCTTTTGACAAGGCGAGTGTTTCTAAGTTTGTGTATCTCACTGTGTCCCTGGTTGTAGACATTAGAAAAGAGAATGCATCAATGGATGTGTCCTGTCTAGTAGAAAGCTTCCCAGTATTCATCCTGCCCAATTTATGAATGGACTGCGGCTTGCCTTATGGATGGGCAACACCTACTATCTTCCTAAGTTCCTGATTTCTTCCTGCATTCTGGCCACTCTCCAGAATAGGCTCATGGTTTTGTGTCCAAGATATGTACCACCTCCAAGCTCTGTGACATGGCCATGTACTGGATAGCTGAAAGGAATGGTGAGCATCTCAGAAAGCTCAGATTTCAGTGGGAACAGTAAAGTCTCAGTGGAGAAAGCCTGCTTTGGGCCTTTTGCTTACCTATTGTTCTGTTGCCCTGAATGTCAGGAAGGCCTTTGCCTCAGGGCACCCCTTTGTGAAGCCTCAAGAAAACAGTTTTCAAATGGAAATGAATGGGCATCACCTGTGGCTCTTTGCTTCATTGCTTTGCAAAGGGATGTATCTGAATCAGCCTCTTGGCCCTGTGTGAGGCTGTGGCTTAGATTGTCAGCACCTGATGGATTGAAGAAAAATCCCATGTGTGCATCCAAAGCCGAAGTGGCAAAAAAGCAGTCATTTTGGATGAAGTCTCTCGCCTTCCTCTGTAAGGTTCCTGAGCTCCATCAAGAGAGCATAGGGATCCTTTGGGTCAAATGAGTTCTTCAAAGCCCTGCAGAGGCTAGCCCATAGGTGCTTGGGTTTTCTCCTGACTCCAATTCACACAAAGAATCTATACCCCGCAGTCAGTAGGCCTCAAATTGGAAAAGCAGAGCAGTATTAAAGGCAGGCCTATTTGATCACTCCTGGTGCACAGGAAGGCTGTCCAGGCCACCCTGATATTAGGCAAATGAGGGGCAAGGGAGCTTATTGTGGACACTGTCTTGGGCTGCGCCCCTGATGGAAACCTCCAGCCAGAGGTTGTGATGAGTGTGTATATGGAAGAAGATGAGGGCCATGTGGCAGTGTTTTGGTTGGAATTGTGGTCCTTTGTGTGGCGGTTGGAAGAGATGACTGGGTCCACCTTGGCGTGAACTCTGGTGTGATTCCCCTTGGAGACTGAGTTCTTGAACTGACCTCAGAGAAGTATTGCCATGAACTGTGTTGAGCTTTTAGTAGGCCACGCATGAGAGTCACCCTTGGAAACTGAGATCTAGGCCCAGGTTGGCTTTCCACAGAGCACTGGGAATCTCAGCCAGGATATCACATGATTTTATTCTTACAGACCTGGCAGCCATCGTTGAGAGTCAAAACACACATGGACCTCACATGGTAGACCTCAATGGGCCTGGCTTCATGCGACCTTTTGGCCACTCTTTGGGAAGCCTTGTTTGTGAGAGTTCTCCAGAGCTTTCATTGAAATGAGCTTCCTCACCATTTAATGGTTCCTGAATGAATGGAAACCCACAGTGCCTCCAACTTCATCCTTGAAAAAATGGCTAGATAAATGCCATGAAATTTTTAAGTTCCCATGACCAGGTGGCACTGGAGAACCTTTGGATGTCCTGTTGCTGATCAGGAGTGTACCAGACAGTGCCTTGATTGACTGGGTTTCATGAAAATGGTGTAGAACAGAGATGCCAGTAAGTTGGGGCCTGCTGAGTAGTGGGCCTAGAGAAGTGGTGTGCAGGAGTGTGATAAAACATCTGTGGTAGGGCCATGTGGATGTGACATTGGCTTCCCAATGGCTTGTGACTGACATGGAGCAGCCGGCAGACACTTATATGTAAAGGCATCTTGTTATATGGAGAGGTTTCAGGACAATGTTCAGAATCAGGTTGCTAGGGTCAAGGGGGCAAGCTCTGTGGGATAGAAAACTGGTTGGTGCCTTCTCCTGGGACCCTGACCCACCACACGTGACAGAACTCCCTCCAGCACTGTGTCCCAGTTGAACTCCTTGTATTTCATGAAGCAAATACCAAACTCCCAGTGCAGCAGCAAGAAACACCACAAAATGTAGAGGAGGACCAAGTGGCTTCACAGTCCACACGGGGAGACACTTAGCCTCCAGTGGCCACTGTGGACCTACAAAGAGAGAATTCAGCACTTCTGCCTCATGTTCATTGGAAAATCAGCAACCATGTCCTCCAGGTCACATAGATGCAGACCCAGCTTTGATGGTCTCACTACAAAGGAAGCTAAAGCTCCTGACAACAACATATATTTCAAGTGCCCAACCTCAGAGGCAGTTTCTCACGAAGTCTTTAGGCCAGCAGAGCTCCATGTTTGTGGAGTGTTTACCCTGTCCCTTACTTATGGAAACTCCTCTACCACCTCCAAGGTTGTGAACTCCTGAGCATTTTCCATTCCACATATGTATCCACAGATTTTCTAACTCTTCCCCTCGAGTTGCTTCTTCCTTGGGGCGAAGGTCATGTCAAGGCATTGTTCTGGATGAGAGTGGGAAGATTTTTGTGTAGCACGTATTTGCATACACATTGGATTCATTTCCTATTTTCCATTTGAAATACTGATTCCCTGACACTAACCCATACCCTACTAGACTCTGACTATGAATCCTAATATGATGGCGAAAAAGAACCCAAACAGAATAGAAATACAAGCAGTTCAGAGGAGGCATGGTGTATAGTTGCACTTGCCTTTTGCATTATAAAGGGTAGGTGTTATAAATCGAGTCCAATTGAATAGAAATAGTTCTCCATGTGTTCTTAAAGTTAACAAATATGTGAATTCCTGTCTCCCTTTCTCTGTAGCCTATTCAGCACATGTATTTTTACATGCACATGAAGAATCCTACCTGGTATCCCACGTATATTCTTGTGAGGTGGCTGACTTGGCAGATACAAATTGTGAGAAGAGATCACTCCTCCCAAACGCTGTTGGAACTGAAAATTCAACCTATGGGTGAGCTTCCTACTTGAACAACAGGATACAAAAATCCATGTTCAGTAAAATAAATATTTTTGGATCTGTGGATGATATATATTTCATCATGAATTCCGAATGGCATATATATTTCGAATTTTTAATGTCTGTGTGTGTGTTTTTTTTGTGTGTGTATATATGGATATAATTCACATACACACACAAACTCTCTCCAGATTTTTCAAAATATGAAATATATGTGTCTTATGATACATTCCCTAAATTCATTCATGTTCATATATGTGGATTTATAATCAACTTTTCACAAGATTATTCTCAGAAATATTTATCCACCTGAAATACATATTTTTTTCCTAATACTGAAAACTAACTTCAGTGGATGGTGCATAGAAATCCTAATCTTTCTACAGTAACTGACCCAGTTTAACATCAATGCAAGTACATTCCTATGGGACATGATGTGTATTTTGACGTTCATTTTTATTCAACACTGGTACCTTACTATTTCTTCAGCTGATGCACATCATAGGATGTATATTTCATCCTCAAGTTTAAAAATTTCTAGGCATTTGGTTCACTTTCAATCCCTTCCTGCTTCAGAACACATGTATTCCTCCATGTTTCTTGACTGGTTTGTTCATGAGACTTCTTTCCAAACACATGATTTTCCATTTCCATAATCACTTTGGAAGCAAAACTCACACACCCTTCAGGGTAAACCATAACCCTAATATTGCCATTAGATGTATAACTGGTAGGAATGAATGATTGTGTATCAATATAAGATTTCCTATATACTTTCAGATATCAACTCAATCCATTATTTAAATTGGAAGCAGTTATGTTATTTATTCACAGTATGGTCTATTCATGCATTATCTCTATATTCATAGACCCAGGGTACACCTATTTGTACCCCCAAATACTAATTAATACGTCTTCAACATATTGCTCCCAGCAATGGTGGAAGAAATACTCATGTCACCTGATCTACATATACATTTTATCACTGTCATATTCTGGACAGAAAATGCAAAGGTCACACTTATGATGGTAGCAAAGCCTAATTGGAAAGTGAGCATGGATTACTAAAAACTTCCTTCTCCAGGTTGCCTAATGCTCTCCAATGTCAATCCTATTGGTGACTACACACTTGTTTCTTCCTAAGATTATTCAAACTCAACCCTGTTGAAAATGTCTAATCCTATCACTCACCTTATACTTTGCCTGATTTCCTAATGTCTCTATTGATATCTGCTTTCCTACATATTTTTCCCCAGTTCATCATTGTGACTGACTCTTCACATGTGCTGACATTTACATTCACTCTCTAACCGACACCCAATTGCTAAAGAACTTTTGGTCCAAATTTTACACTCACTCTTCTTCCTAAACCTACCGACTAGCTTCCTAATCTTACCTACTATCCCTTTTTGACTGGATGTTCTCTTCTACATTCAATCATCCGAGGTACAAAGTCCTATGCCATTGTATATCCATTTATCTGAGACATCTGTGCACAATGTAATTCAAAGCTAAGTATCCCAATCAAGGGCCCAATGCCCTTCTGGCCTTCAAATCTTACTTAGATTTCTGTTTTCATGCATATATTTCACCTACATATGATTATAAATATCGCAGGTTCCCCATACCATTCTACAACTAGCAGAATGATTCCTAATCCAAATCCAACATGTTCTTAACCCTAACCAGACACTGTTCCCTCAATCTAACTTTACAGAAGAGCAGGGACAGAGTTGGTCTTACAATACAGGAATGGAGGGGATCTTCCACCTGCTGAGAACCTCAAAGGTCCATGCAGAAATGAACCCTGGAGAAGATGTAGGCAGCTATGAAGGACCTGAGAGAGCAAAAGTCATCTTCCATGGCAAACAACCTGGTCAGGATGAAGGGATGTGTCTGAATGAGCCACTCTCTTCTTAATGTAGACAAGATGGACCAAAGCAGGCCTGTGTGGAGAGCTGTTCCTTGGTGCCTATGGTGGATATTCCATTCTAACTTGTGAAAGTGTCACAGGAAGCAGGGGCAGCCTCCATCTCCTGGGAGCCTTGCAAGCAACTGTTAGGACACAGTGGTTGCCAGGCAGTGACCTCATTCAGTTCCTGAAGGAAGTGACCTCACCTCACTTCCTTGGTGATGGAACTCTCTGAACTTGGGATCCAGGAAGCCAGGCACCGAGAGGCAGTCCCAGTCCCAGTCGCAGTGGGCTCACTTGTTTGGATTTACCAAGGACAGAGTCAGTCTTCCTTGGTCCCTACTGATGTGAGGATGGCCAAATGCCAGGAAAGCACTGAAGAGGGCCTTGCCTGAGAAAGCAGGTCGTGGCTCACCGCTGGCTCCTGACAACTTCACAGAGTTGGCCAACGAGGCCAGATCTGAGACAGGACAGGCCATTTCGGGGGAACATACTATGGCCCAGCAGTCAGACGACACTCCGGGTAGTCACAGACCTACTAGGGGGAAGGAGGTGCCTTTGTGGGTGTGGGGGTGAGTTTGTGGATTTTTCTCATGTTCTGAGAATAGGTAGGAAAGGCGGTTTGTTTGTTTGGAGTGGACTGTTTCCAGTAAGTCTTTTGACAAGGCGAGTGTTTCTAAGTTTGTGTATCTCACTGTGTCCCTGGTTGTAGACATTAGAAAAGAGAATGCATCAATGGATGTGTCCTGTCTAGTAGAAAGCTTCCCAGTATTCATCCTGCCCAATTTATGAATGGACTGCGGCTTGCCTTATGGATGGGCAACACCTACTATCTTCCTAAGTTCCTGATTTCTTCCTGCATTCTGGCCACTCTCCAGAATAGGCTCATGGTTTTGTGTCCAAGATATGTACCACCTCCAAGCTCTGTGACATGGCCATGTACTGGATAGCTGAAAGGAATGGTGAGCATCTCAGAAAGCTCAGATTTCAGTGGGAACAGTAAAGTCTCAGTGGAGAAAGCCTGCTTTGGGCCTTTTGCTTACCTATTGTTCTGTTGCCCTGAATGTCAGGAAGGCCTTTGCCTCAGGGCACCCCTTTGTGAAGCCTCAAGAAAACAGGTTTCAAATGGAAATGAATGGGCATCACCTGTGGCTCTTTGCTTCATTGCTTTGCAAAGGGATGTATCTGAATCAGCCTCTTGGCCCTGTGTGAGGCTGTGGCTTAGATTGTCAGCACCTGATGGATTGAAGAAAAATCCCATGTGTGCATCCAAAGCCGAAGTGGCAAAAAAGCAGTCATTTTGGATGAAGTCTCTCGCCTTCCTCTGTAAGGTTCCTGACCTCCATCAAGAGAGCATAGGGATCCTTTGGGTCAAATGAGTTCTTCAAAGCCCTGCAGAGGCTAGCCCATAGGTGCTTGGGTTTTCTCCTGACTCCAATTCACACAAAGAATCTATACCCCGCAGTCAGTAGGCCTCAAATTGGAAAAGCAGAGCAGTATTAAAGGCAGGCCTATTTGATCACTCCTGGTGCACAGGAAGGCTGTCCAGGCCACCCTGATATTAGGCAAATGAGGGGCAAGGGAGCTTATTGTGGACACTGTCTTGGGCTGCGCCCCTGATGGAAACCTCCAGCCAGAGGTTGTGATGAGTGTGTATATGGAAGAAGATGAGGGCCATGTGCCAGTGTTTTGGTTGGAATTGTGGTCCTTTGTGTGGCGGTTGGAAGAGATGACTGGGTCCACCTTGGCGTGAACTCTGGTGTGATTCCCCTTGGAGACTGAGTTCTGGAACTGACCTCAGAGAAGTATTGCCATGAACTGTGTTGAGCTTTTAGTAGGCCACGCATGAGAGTCACCCTTGGAAACTGAGATCTAGGCCCAGGTTGGCTTTCCACAGAGCACTGGGAATCTCAGCCAGGATATCACATGATTTTATTCTTACAGACCGGGCAGCCATCCTTGAGAGTGAAAACACACATGGACCTCACATGGTAGACCTCAATGGGCCTGGCTTCTTGCGACCTTTTGGCCACTCTTTGGGAAGCCTTGTTTGTGAGAGTTCTCCAGAGCTTTCATTGAAATGAGCTTCCTCACCATTTAATGGTTCCTGAATGAATGGAAACCCACAGTGCCTCCAACTTCATCCTTGAAAAATGGCTAGATAAATGCCATGAAATTTTTAAGTTCCCATGACCAGGTGGTACTGGAGAACCTTTGGATGTCCTGTTGCTGATCAGGAGTGTACCAGACAGTGCCTTGATTGACTGGGTTTCATGAAAATGGTGTAGAACAGAGATGCCAGTAAGTTGGGGCCTGCTGAGTAGTGGGCCTAGAGAAGTGGTGTGCAGGAGTGTGATAAAACATCTGTGGTAGGGCCATGTGGATGTGACATTGGCTTCCCAATGGCTTGTGACTGACATGGAGCAGCCGGCAGACACTTATATGTAAAGGCATCTTGTTATATGGAGAGGTTTCAGGACAATGTTCAGAATCAGGTTGCTAGGGTCAAGGGGGCAAGCTCTGTGGGATAGAAAACTGGTTGGTGCCTTCTCCTGGGACCCTGACCCACCACACGTGACAGAACTCCCTCCAGCACTGTGTCCCAGTTGAACTCCTTGTATTTCATGAAGCAAATACCAAACTCCCAGTGCAGCAGCAAGAAACACCACAAAATGTAGAGGAGGACCAAGTGGCTTCACAGTCCACACGGGGAGACACTTAGCCTCCAGTGGCCACTGTGGACCTACAAAGAGAGAATTCAGCACTTCTGCCTCATGTTCATTGGAAAATCAGCAACCATGTCCTCCAGGTCACATAGATGCAGACCCAGCTTTGATGGTCTCACTACAAAGGAAGCTAAAGCTCCTGACAACAACATATATTTCAAGTGCCCAACCTCAGAGGCAGTTTCTCACGAAGTCTTTAGGCCAGCAGAGCTCCATGTTTGTGGAGTGTTTACCCTGTCCCTTACTTATGGAAACTCCTCTACCACCTCCAAGCTTGTGAACTCCTGAGCATTTTCCATTCCACATATGTATCCACAGATTTTCTAACTCTTCCCCTCGAGTTGCTTCTTCCTTGGGGCGAAGGTCATGTCAAGGCATTGTTCTGGATGAGAGTGGGAAGATTTTTGTGTAGCACGTATTTGCATACACATTGGATTCATTTCCTATTTTCCATTGGAAATACTGATTCCCTGACACTAACCCATACCCTACTAGACTCTGACTATGAATCCCAATATGATGGAGAAAAAGAACCCAAACAGAATAGAAATACAAGCAGTTCAGAGGAGGCATGGTGTATAGTTGCACTTGCCTTTTGCATTATAAAGGGTAGGTGTTATAAATCGAGTCCAATTGAATAGAAATAGTTCTCCATGTCTTCTTAAAGTTAACAAATATGTGAATTCCTGTCTCCCTTTCTCTGTAGCCTATTCAGCACATGTATTTTTACATGCACATGAAGAATCCTACCTGGTATCCCACGTATATTCTTGTGAGGTGGCTGACTTGGCAGATACAAATTGTGAGAAGAGATCACTCCTCCCAAACGCTGTTGGAACTGAAAATTCAAACTATGGGTGAGCTTCCTACTTGAACAACAGGATACAAAAATCCATGTTCAGTAAAATAAATATTTTTGGATCTGTGGATGATATATATTTCATCATGAATTTCGAATGGCATATATATTTCGAATTTTTAATGTCTGTGTGTGTGTTTTGTGTGTGTGTGTATATATGGATATAAATACACATACACACACAAACTCTCTCCAGATTTTTCAAAATATGAAATATATGTGTCTTATGATACATTCCCTAAATTCATTCATGTTCATATATGTGGATTTATAATCAACTTTTCACAAGATTATTCTCAGAAATATTTATCCACCAGAAATACATATTTTTTTCCTAGTACTGAAAACTAACTTCAGTGGATGGTGCATAGAAATCCTAATCTTTCTACAGTAACTGACCCAGTTTAACATCAATGCAAGTACATTCCTATGGGACATGATGTGTATTTTGACGTTCATTTTTATTCAACACTGGTACCTTACTATTTCTTCAGCTGATGCACATCATAGGATGTATATTTCATCCTCAAGTTTAAAAATTTCTAGGCATTTGGTTCACTTTCAATCCCTTCCTGCTTCAGAACACATGTATTCCTCCATGTTTCTTGACTGGTTTGTTCATGAGACTTCTTTCCAAACACATGATTTTCCATTTCCATAATCACTTTGGAAGCAAAACTCACACACCCTTCAGGGTAAACCATAACCCTAATATTGCCATTAGATGTATAACTGGTAGGAATGAATGATTGTGTATCAATATAAGATTTCCTATATACTTTCAGATATCAACTCAATCCATTATTTAAATTGCAAGCAGTTATATTATTTATTCACAGTATGGTCTATTCATGCATTATCTCTATATTCATTGACCCAGGGTACACCTATTTGTACCCCCAAATACTAATTAATATGTCTTCAACATATTGCTCCCAGCAATGGTGGAAGAAATACTCATGTCACCTGATCTACATATACATTTTATCACTGTCATATTCTGGACACAAAATGCAAAGGTCACACTTATGATTGTAGCAAAGCCTAATTGGAAAGTGAGCATGGATTACTAAAAACTTCCTTCTCCAGGTTGCCTAATGCTCTCCAATGTCAATCCTATTGGTGACTACACACTTGTTTCTTCCTAAGATTATTCAAACTCAACCCTGTTGAAAATGTCTAATCCTATCACTCACCTTATACTTTGCCTGATTTCCTAATGTCTCTATTGATATTTGCTTTCCTACATATTTTTCCCCAGTTCATCATTGTGACTGACTCTTCACATGTGCTGACATTTACATTCACTCTCTAACCGACACCCAATTGCTAAAGAACTTTTGGTCCAAATTTTACACTCACTCTTCTTCCAAATCCTACTGACTAGCTTCCTAATCTTACCTACTATCCCTTTTTGACTGGATGTTCTCTTCTACATTCAATCATCCAAGGTACATGGTCCTATGCCATTGTATATCAATTTATCTGAGACATCTGTGCAGAATGTAATTCAAAGCTAAGTATCCCAATCAAGGGCCCAATGCCCTTCTGGCCTTCAAATCTTACTTAGATTTCTGTTTTCATGCATATATTTCACCTATATATGATTATAAACATCTCAGGTTCCCAATACCATTCTACAACCAGCAGAATGATTCCTAACCCAAATCGAACATGTTCTTAACCCTAACCAGACACTGTTCCCTCAATCTAACTTTACAGAAGAGCAGGGAAAGAGTTGGTCTTACAATACAGGAATGGAGGGGATCTTCCACCTGCTGAGAACCTCAAAGGTCCATGCAGAAATGAACCCTGGAGAAGATGTAGGCAGCTATGAAGGACCTGAGAGAGCAAAAGTCATCTTCCATGGCAAACAACCTGGTCAGGATGAAGGGATGTGTCTGAATGAGCCTCTCTCTTCTTAATGTAGACAAGATGGACCAAAGCAGGCCTGTGTGGAGAGCTGTTCCTTGGTGCCTATGGTGGATATTCCATTCTAACTTGTGAAAGTGTCACAGGAAGCAGGGGCAGCCTCCATCTCCTGGGACCCTTGCAAGCAACTGTTAGGACACAGTGGTTGCCAGGCAGTGACCTCATTCAGTTCCTGAAGGAAGTGACCTCACCTCACTTCCTTGGTGATGGAACTCTCTGAACTTGGGATCCAGGAAGCCAGGCACCCAGAGGCAGTCCCAGTCCCAGTCCCAGTGGGCTCACTTGTTTGGATTTACCAAGGACAGAGTCAGTCTTCCTTGGTCCCTACTGATGTGAGGATGGCCAAATGCCAGGAAAGCACTGAAGAGGGCCTTGCCTGAGAAAGCAGGTCGTGGCTCACCGCTGGCTCCTGACAACTTCACAGAGTTGGCCAAGGAGGCCAGATCTGAGACAGGACAGTCCATTTCGGGGGAACATACTATGGCCCAGCAGTCAGACGACACTCCGGGTAGTCACAGACCTACTAGGGGGAAGGAGGTGCCTTTGTGTGTGTGGGGGTGAGTTTGTGGATTTTTCTCATGTTCTGAGAATAGGTAGGAAAGGCGGTTTGTTTGTTTGGAGTGGACTGTTTCCAGTAAGTCTTTTGACAAGGCGAGTGTTTCTAAGTTTGTGTATCTCACTGTGTCCCTGGTTGTAGACATTAGAAAAGAGAATGCATCAATGGATGTGTCCTGTCTAGTAGAAAGCTTCCCAGTATTCATCCTGCCCAATTTATGAATGGACTGCAGCTTGCCTTATGGATGGGCAACACCTACTATCTTCCTAAGTTCCTGATTTCTTCCTGCATTCTGGCCACTCTCCAGAATAGGCTCATGGTTTTGTGTCCAAGATATGTACCACCTCCAAGCTCTGTGACATGGCCATGTACTGGATAGCTGAAAGGAATGGTGAGCATCTCAGAAAGCTCAGATATCAGTGGGAACAGTAAAGTCTCAGTGGAGAAAGCCTGCTTTGGGCCTTTTGCTTACCTATTGTTCTGTTGCCCTGAATGTCAGGAAGGCCTTTGCCTCAGGGCACCCCTTTGTGAAGCCTCAAGAAAACAGTTTTCAAATGGAAATGAATGGGCATCACCTGTGGCTCTTTGCTTCATTGCTTTGCAAAGGGATGTGTCTGAATCAGCCTCTTGGCCCTGTGTGAGGCTGTGGCTTAGATTGTCAGCACCTGATGGATTGAAGAAAGATCCCATGTGTGCATCCAAAGCCGAAATGGCAAAAAAGCAGTCATTTTGGATGAAGTCTCTCGCCTTCCTCTGTAAGGTTCCTGAGCTCCATCAAGAGAGCATAGGGATCCTTTGGGTCAAATGAGTTCTTCAAAGCCCTGCAGAGGCTAGCCCATAGGTGCTTGGGTTTTCTCCTGACTCCAATTCACACAAAGAATCTATACCCCGCAGTCAGTAGGCCTCAAATTGGAGAAGCAGAGCAGTATTAAAGGCAGGCCTATTTGATCACTCCTGGTGCACAGGAAGGCTGTCCAGGCCACCCTGATATTAGGCAAATGAGGGGCAAGGGAGCTTATTGTGGACACTGTCTTGGGCTGCGCCCCTGATGGAAACCTCCAGCCAGAGGTTGTGATGAGTGTGTATATGGAAGAAGATGAGGGCCATGTGGCAGTGTTTTGGTTGGAATTGTGGTCCTTTGTGTGGCGGTTGGAAGAGATGACTGGGTCCACCTTGGCGTGAACTCTGGTGTGATTCCCCTTGGAGACTGAGTTCTGGAACTGACCTCAGAGAAGTATTGCCATGAACTGTGTTGAGCTTTTAGTAGGCCACGCATGAGAGTCACCCTTGGAAACTGAGATCTAGGCCCAGGTTGGCTTTCCACAGAGCACTGGGAATCTCAGCCAGGATATCACATGATTTTATTCTTACAGACCTGGCAGCCATCATTGAGAGTCAAAACACACATGGACCTCACAACGTAGACCTCAATGGGCCTGGCTTCATGCGACCTTTTGGCCACTCTTTGGGAAGCCTTGTTTGTGAGAGTTCTCCAGAGCTTTCATTGAAATGAGCTTCCTCACCATTTAATGGTTCCTGAATGAATGGAAACCCACAGTGCCTCCAACTTCATCCTTGAAAAATGGCTAGATAAATGCCATGAAATTTTTAAGTTCCCATGACCAGGTGGCACTGGAGAACCTTTGGATGTCCTGTTGCTGATCAGGAGTGTACCAGACAGTGCCTTGATTGACTGGGTTTCATGAAAATGGTGTAGAACAGAGATGCCAGTAAGTTGGGGCCTGCTGAGTAGTGGGCCTAGAGAAGTGGTGTGCAGGAGTGTGATAAAACATCTGTGGTAGGGCCATGTGGATGTGACATTGGCTTCCAAATGGCTTGTGACTGACATGGTGCAGCCGGCAGACACTTATATGTAAAGGCATCTTGTTATATGGAGAGGTTTCAGGACAATGTTCAGAATCAGGTTGCTAGGGTCAAGGGGGCAAGCTCTGTGGAATAGAAAACTGGTTGGTGCCTTCTCCTGGGACCCTGACCCACCACACGTGACAGAACTCCCTCCAGCACTGTGTCCCAGTTGAACTCCTTGTATTTCATGAAGCAAATACCAAACTCCCAGTGCAGCAGCAAGAAACACCACGAAAAGTAGAGGAGGACCAAATGGCTTCACAGTCCACACGGGGAGACACTTAGCCTCCAGTGGCCACTGTGGACCTACAAAGAGAGAATTCAGCACTTCTGCCTCATGTTCATTGGAAAATCAGCAACCATGTCCTCCAGGTCACATAGATGCAGACCCAGCTTTGATGGTCTCACTACAAAGGAAGCTAAAGCTCCTGACAACAACATATATTTCAAGTGCCCAACCTCAGAGGCAGTTTCTCACGAAGTCTTTAGGCCAGCAGAGCTCCATGTTTGTGGAGTGTTTACCCTGTCCCTTACTTATGGAAACTCCTCTACCACCTCCAAGCTTGTGAACTCCTGAGCATTTTCCATTCCACATATGTATCCACAGATTTTCTAACTCTTCCCCTCGAGTTGCTTCTTCCTTGGGGCGAAGGTCATGTCAAGGCATTGTTCTGGATGAGAGTGGGAAGATTTTTGTGTAGCACGTATTTGCATACACATTGGATTCATGTCCTATTTTCCATTGGAAATACTGATTCCCTGACACTAACCCATACCCTACTAGACTCTGACTATGAATCCTAATATGATGGAGAAAAAGAACCCAAACAGAAAAGAAATACAAGCAGTTCAGAGGAGGCATGGTGTATAGTTGCACTTGCCTTTTGCATTATAAAGGGTAGGTGTTATAAATCCAGTCCAATTGAATAGAAATAGTTCTCCATGTGTTCTTAAAGTTAACAAATATGTGAATTCCTGTCTCCCTTTCTCTGTAGCCTATTCAGCACATGTATTTTTACATGCACATGAAGAATTCTACCTGGTATCCCACGTATATTCTTGTGAGGTGGCTGACTTGGCAGATACAAATTGTGAGAAGAGATCACTCCTCCCAAACGCTGTTGGAACTGAAAATTCAACCTATGGGTGAGCTTCCTACTTGAACAACAGGATACAAAAATCCATGTTCAGTAAAATAAATATTTTTGGATCTGTGGATGATATATATTTCACCATGAATTTCGAATGGCATATATATTTCGAATTTTTAATGTCTGTGTGTGTGTTTTGTGTGTGTGTGTATATATAGATATATATACACACACACACACAAACTCTCTCCAGATTTTTCAAAATATGAAATATATGTGTCTTATGATACATTCCCTAAATTCATTCATGTTCATATATGTGGATTTATAATCAACTTTTCACAAGATTATTCTCAGAAATATTTATCCACCTGAAATACATATTTTTTTCCTAGTACTGAAAACTAACTTCAGTGGATGGTGCATAGAAATCCTAATCTTTCTCCAGTAACTGACCCAGTTTAACATCAATGCAAGTACATTCCTATGGGACATGATGTGTATTTTGACGTTCATTTTTATTCAACACTGGTACCTTACTATTTCTTCAGCTGATGCACATCATAGGATGTATATTTCATCCTCAAGTTTAAAAATTTCTAGGCATTTGGTTCACTTTCAATCCCTTCCTGCTTCAGAACACATGTATTCCTCCATGTTTCTTGACTGGTTTGTTCATGAGACTTCTTTCCAAACACATGATTTTCCATTTCCATAATCACTTTGGAAGCAAAACTCACACACCCTTCAGGGTAAACCATAACCCTAATATTGCCATTAGATGTATAACTGGTAGGAATGAATGATTGTGTATCAATATAAGATTTCCTATATACTTTCAGATATCAACTCAATCCATTATTTAAATTGGAAGCAGTTATATTATTTATTCACAGTATGGTCTATTCATGCATTATCTCTATATTCATAGACCCAGGGTACACCTATTTGTACCCCCAAATACTAATTAATACGTCTTCAACATATTGCTCCCAGCAATGGTGGAAGAAATACTCATGTCACCTGATCTACATATACATTTTATCACTGTCATATTCTGGACACAAAATGCAAAGGTCACACTTATGATTGTAGCAAAGCCTAATTGGAAAGTGAGCATGGATTACTAAAAACTTCCTTCTCCAGGTTGCCTAATGCTCTCCAATGTCAATCCTATTGGTGACTACACACTTGTTTCTTCCTAAGATTACATATTCAACCTCAACCCTGTTGAAAATGTCTAATCCTATCACTCACCTTATACTTTGCCTGATTTCCTAATGTCTCTATTGATATCTGCTTTCCTACATATTTTTCCCCAGTTCATCATTGTGACTGACTCTTCACATGTGCTGACATTTACATTCACTCTCTAACCGACACCCAATTGCTAAAGAACTTTTGGTCCAAATTTTACACTCACTCTTCTTCCTAAACCTACCGACTAGCTTCCTAATCTTACCTACTATCCCTTTTTGACTGGATGTTCTCTTCTACATTCAATCATCCAAGGTACAAAGTCCTATGCCATTGTATATCCATTTATCTGAGACATCTGTGCAGAATGTAATTCAAAGCTAAGTATCCCAATCAAGGGCCCAATGCCCTTCTGGCCTTCAAATCTTACTTAGATTTCTGTTTTCATACATATATTTCACCTACATATGATTATAAATATCGCAGGTTCCCCATACCATTCTACAACTAGCAGAATGATTCCTAATTCAAATCCAAAATGTTCTTAACCCTAAACAGACACTGTTCCCTCAATCTAACTTTACAGAAGAGCAGGGACAGAGTTGGTCTTACAATACAGGAATGGAGGGGATCTTCCACCTGCTGAGAACCTCAAAGGTCCATGCAGAAATGAACCCTGGAGAAGATGTAGGCAGCTATGAAGGACCTGAGAGAGCAAAAGTCATCTTCCATGGCAAACAACCTGGTCAGGATGAAGGGATGTGTCTAAATGAGCCTCTCTCTTCTTAATGTAGACAAGATGGACCAAACCAGGCCTGTGTGGAGAGCTGTTCCTTGGTGCCTATGGTGGATATTCCATTCTAACTTGTGAAAGTGTCACAGGAAGCAGGGGCAGCCTCCATCTCCTGGGACCCTTGCAAGCAACTGTTAGGACACAGTGGTTGCCAGGCAGTGACCTCATTCAGTTCCTGAAGGAAGTGACCTCACCTCACTTCCTTGGTGATGGAACTCTCTGAACTTGGGATCCAGGAAGCCAGGCACCCAGAGGCAGTCCCAGTCCCAGTCCCAGTGGGCTCACTTGTTTGGATTTACCAAGGACAGAGTCAGTCTTCCTTGGTCCCTACTGATGTGAGGATGGCCAAATGCCAGGAAAGCACTGAAGAGGGCCTTGCCTGAGAAAGCAGGTCGTGGCTCACCGCTGGCTCCTGACAACTTCACAGAGGTGGCCAAGGAGGCCAGATCTGAGACAGGACAGGCCATTTCGGGGCAACATAGTATGGCCCAGCAGTCAGACGACACTCCGGGTAGTCACAGACCTACTAGGGGGAAGGAGGTGCCTTTGTGGGTGTGGGGGTGAGTTTGTGGATTTTTCTCATGTTCTGAGAATAGGTAGGAAAGGCGGTTTGTTTGTTTGGAGTGGACTGTTTCCAGTAAGTCTTTTGACAAGGCGAGTGTTTCTAAGTTTGTGTATCTCACTGTGTCCCTGGTTGTAGACATTAGAAAAGAGAATGCATCAATGGATGTGTCCTGTCTAGTAGAAAGCTTCCCAGTATTCATCCTGCCCAATTTATGAATGGACTGCGGCTTGCCTTATGGATGGGCAACACCTACTATCTTCCTAAGTTCCTGTTTTCTTCCTGCATTCTGGCCACTCTCCAGAATAGGCTCATGGTTTTGTGTCCAAGATATGTACCACCTCCAAGCTCTGTGACATGGCCATGTACTGGATAGCTGAAAGGAATGGTGAGCATCTCAGAAAACTCAGATATCAGTGGGAACAGTAAAGTCTCAGTGGAGAAAGCCTGCTTTGGGCCTTTTGCTTACCTATTGTTCTGTTGCCCTGAATGTCAGGAAGGCCTTTGCCTCAGGGCACCCCTTTGTGAAGCCTCAAGAAAACAGTTTTCAAATGGAAATGAATGGGCATCACCTGTGGCTCTTTGCTTCATTGCTTTGCAAAGGGATGTGTCTGAATCAGCCTCTTGGCCCTGTGTGAGGCTGTGGCTTAGATTGTCAGCACCTGATGGATTGAAGAAAGATCCCATGTGTGCATCCAAAGCTGAAATGGCAAAAAAGCAGTCATTTTGGATGAAGTCTCTCGCCTTCCTCTGTAAGGTTCCTGACCTCCATCAAGAGAGCATAGGGATCCTTTGGGTCAAATGAGTTCTTCAAAGCCCTGCAGAGGCTAGACAATAGGTGCTTGGGTTTTCTCCTGACTCCAATTGACACAAAGAATCTATACCCCGCAGTCAGTAGGCCTCAAATTGGAGAAGCAGAGCAGTATTAAAGGCAGGCCTATTTGATCACTCCTGGTGCACAGGAAGGCTGTCCAGGCCACCCTGATATTAGGCAAATGAGGGGCAAGGGAGCTTATTGTGGACACTGTCTTGGGCTGCGCCCCTGATGGAAACCTCCAGCCAGAGGTTGTGATGAGTGTGTATATGGAAGAAGATGAGGGCCATGTGGCAGTGTTTTGGTTGGAATTGTGGTCCTTTGTGTGGCGGTTGGAAGAGATGACTGGGTCCACCTTGGCGTGAACTCTGGTGTGATTCCCCTTGGAGACTGAGTTCTGGAACTGACCTCAGAGAAGTATTGCCATGAACTGTGTTGAGCTTTTAGTAGGCCACGCATGAGAGTCACCCTTGGAAACTGAGATCTAGGCCCAGGTTGGCTTTCCACAGAGCACTGAGAATCTCAGCCAGGATATCACATGATTTTATTCTTACAGACCTGGCAGCCATCGTTGAGAGTCAAAACACACATGGACCTCACATGGTAGACCTCAATGGGCCTGGCTTCATGCGACCTTTTGGCCACTCTTTGGGAAGCCTTGTTTGTGAGAGTTCTCCAGAGCTTTCATTGAAATGAGCTTCCTCACCATTTAATGGTTCCTGAATGAATGGAAACCCACAGTGCCTCCAACTTCATCCTTGAAAAATGGCTAGATAAATGCCATGAAATTTTTAAGTTCCCATGACCAGGTGGCACTGGAGAACCTTTGGATGTCCTGTTGCTGATCAGGAGTGTACCAGACAGTGCCTTGATTGACTGGGTTTCATGAAAATGGTGTAGAACAGAGATGCCAGTAAGTTGGGGCCTGCTGAGTAGTGGGCCTAGAGAAGTGGTGTGCAGGAGTGTGATAAAACATCTGTGGTAGGGCCATGTGGATGTGACATTGGCTTCCAAATGGCTTGTGACTGACATGGTGCAGCCGGCAGACACTTATATGTAAAGGCATCTTGTTATATGGAGAGGTTTCAGGACAATGTTCAGAATCAGGTTGCTAGGGTCAAGGGGGCAAGCTCTGTGGAATAGAAAACTGGTTGGTGCCTTCTCCTGGGACCCTGACCCACCACACGTGACAGAACTCCCTCCAGCACTGTGTCCCAGTTGAACTCCTTGTATTTCATGAAGCAAATACCAAACTCCCAGTGCAGCAGCAAGAAACACCACGAAAAGTAGAGGAGGACCAAATGGCTTCACAGTCCACACGGGGAGACACTTAGCCTCCAGTGGCCACTGTGGACCTACAAAGAGAGAATTCAGCACTTCTGCCTCATGTTCATTGGAAAATCAGCAACCATGTCCTCCAGGTCACATAGATGCAGACCCAGCTTTGATGGTCTCACTACAAAGGAAGCTAAAGCTCCTGACAACAACATATATTTCAAGTGCCCAACCTCAGAGGCAGTTTCTCACGAAGTCTTTAGGCCAGCAGAGCTCCATGTTTGTGGAGTGTTTACCCTGTCCCTTACTTATGGAAACTCCTCTACCACCTCCAAGCTTGTGAACTCCTGAGCATTTTCCATTCCACATATGTATCCACAGATTTTCTAACTCTTCCCCTCGAGTTGCTTCTTCCTTGGGGCGAAGGTCATGTCAAGGCATTGTTCTGGATGAGAGTGGGAAGATTTTTGTGTAGCACGTATTTGCATACACATTGGATTCATGTCCTATTTTCCATTGGAAATACTGATTCCCTGACACTAACCCATACCCTACTAGACTCTGACTATCAATCCTAATATGATGGAGAAAAAGAACCCAAACAGAATAGAAATACAAGCAGTTCAGAGGAGGCATGGTGTATAGTTGCACTTGCCTTTTGCATTATAAAGGGTAGGTGTTATAAATCCAGTCCAATTGAATAGAAATAGTTCTCCATGTGTTCTTAAAGTTAACAAATATGTGAATTCCTGTCTCCCTTTCTCTGTAGCCTATTCAGCACATGTATTTTTACATGCACATGAAGAATTCTACCTGGTATCCCACGTATATTCTTGTGAGGTGGCTGACTTGGCAGATACAAATTGTGAGAAGAGATCACTCCTCCCAAACGCTGTTGGAACTGAAAATTCAACCTATGGGTGAGCTTCCTACTTGAACAACAGGATACAAAAATCCATGTTCAGTAAAATAAATATTTTTGGATCTGTGGATGATATATATTTCACCATGAATTTCGAATGGCATCTATATTTCGAATTTTTAATGTCTGTGTGTGTGTTTTGTGTGTGTGTGTATATATAGATATATATACACACACACACACAAACTCTCTCCAGATTTTTCAAAATATGAAATATATGTGTCTTATGATACATTCCCTAAATTCATTCATGTTCATATATGTGGATTTATAATCAACTTTTCACAAGATTATTCTCAGAAATATTTATCCACCTGAAATACATATTTTTTTCCTAGTACTGAAAACTAACTTCAGTGGATGGTGCATAGAAATCCTAATCTTTCTACAGTAACTGACCCAGTTTAACATCAATACAAGTACATTCCTATGGGACATGATGTGTATTTTGACGTTCATTTTTATTCAACACTGGTACCTTAATATTTCTTCAGCTGATGCACATCATAGGATGTATATTTCATCCTCAAGTTTAAAAATTTCTAGGCATTTGGTTCACTTTCAATCCCTTCCTGCTTCAGAACACATGTATTCCTCCATGTTTCTTGACTGGTTTGTTCATGAGACTTCTTTCCAAACACATGATTTTCCATTTCCATAATCACTTTGGAAGCAAAACTCACACACCCTTCAGGGTAAACCATAACCCTAATATTGCCATTAGATGTATAACTGGTAGGAATGAATGATTGTGTATCAATATAAGATTTCCTATATACTTTCAGATATCAACTCAATCCATTATTTAAATTGGAAGCAGTTATATTATTTATTCACAGTATGGTCTATTCATGCATTATCTCTATATTCATTGACCCAGGGTACACCTATTTGTACCCCCAAATACTAATTAATACGTCTTCAACATATTGCTCCCAGCAATGGTGGAAGAAATACTCATGTCACCTGATCTACATATACATTTTATCACTGTCATATTCTGGACACAAAATGCAAAGGTCACACTTATGATTGTAGCAAAGCCTAATTGGAAAGTGAGCATGGATTACTAAAAACTTCCTTCTCCAGGTTGCCTAATGCTCTCCAATGTCAATCCTATTGGTGACTACACACTTGTTTCTTCCTAAGATTACATATTCAACCTCAACCCTGTTGAAAATGTCTAATCCTATCACTCACCTTATACTTTGCCTGATTTCCTAATGTCTCTATTGATATCTGCTTTCCTACATATTTTTCCCCAGTTCATCATTGTGACTGACTCTTCACATGTGCTGACATTTACATTCACTCTCTAACCGACACCCAATTGCTAAAGAACTTTTGGTCCAAATTTTACACTCACTCTTCTTCTTAAACCTACCGACTAGCTTCCTAATCTTACCTACTATCCCTTTTTGACTGGATGTTCTCTTCTACATTCAATCATCCAAGGTACAAAGTCCTATGCCATTGTATATCCATTTATCTGAGACATCTGTGCAGAATGTAATTCAAAGCTAAGTATCCCAATCAAGGGCCCAATGCCCTTCTGGCCTTCAAATCTTACTTAGATTTCTGTTTTCATGCATATATTTCACCTATATATGATTATAAACATCTCAGGTTCCCAATACCATTCTACAACCAGCAGAATGATTCCTAACCCAAATCGAACATGTTCTTAACCCTAACCAGACACTGTTCCCTCAATCTAACTTTACAGAAGAGCAGGGAAAGAGTTGGTCTTACAATACAGGAATGGAGGGGATCTTCCACCTGCTGAGAACCTCAAAGGTCCATGCAGAAATGAACCCTGGAGAAGATGTAGGCAGCTATGAAGGACCTGAGAGAGCAAAAGTCATCTTCCATGGCAAACAACCTGGTCAGGATGAAGGGATGTGTCTGAATGAGCCTCTCTCTTCTTAATGTAGACAAGATGGACCAAACCAGGCCTGCGTGGAGAGCTGGTCCTTGGTGCCTATGGTGGATATTCCATTCTAACTTGTGAAAGTGTCACAGGAAGCACGGGCAGCCTCCATCTCCTGGGACCCTTGCAAGCAACTGTTAGGACACAGTGGTTGCCAGGCAGTGACCTCATTCAGTTCCTGAAGGAAGTGACCTCACCTCACTTCCTTGGTGATGGAACTCTCTGAACTTGGGATCCAGGAAGCCAGGCACCCAGAGGCAGTCCCAGTCCCAGTCCCAGTGGGCTCACTTGTTTGGATTTACCAAGGACAGAGTCAGTCTTCCTTGGTCCCTACTGATGTGAGGATGGCCAAATGCCAGGAAAGCACTGAAGAGGGCCTTGCCTGAGAAAGCAGGTCGTGGCTCACCGCTGGCTCCTGACAACTTCACAGAGTTGGCCAACGAGGCCAGATCTGAGACAGGACAGGCCATTTCGGGGGAACATACTATGGCCCAGCAGTCAGACGACACTCCGGGTAGTCACAGACCTACTAGGGGGAAGGAGGTGCCTTTGTGTGTGTGGGGGTGAGTTTGTGGATTTTTCTCATGTTCTGAGAATAGGTAGGAAAGGCTGTTTGTTTGTTTGGAGTGGACTGTTTCCAGTATGTCTTTTGACAAGGCGAGTGTTTCTAAGTTTGTGTATCTCACTGTGTCCCTGGTTGTAGACATTAGAAAAGAGAATGCATCAATGGATGTGTCCTGTCTAGTAGAAAGCTTCCCAGTATTCATCCTGCCCAATTTATGAATGGACTGCGGCTTGCCTTATGGATGGGCAACACCTACTATCTTCCTAAGTTCCTGATTTCTTCCTGCATTCTGGCCACTCTCCAGAATAGGCTCATGGTTTTGTGTCCAAGATATGTACCACCTCCAAGCTCTGTGACATGGCCATGTACTGGATAGCTGAAAGGAATGGTGAGCATCTCAGAAAGCTCAGATTTCAGTGGGAACAGTAAAGTCTCAGTGGAGAAAGCCTGCTTTGGGCCTTTTGCTTACCTATTGTTCTGTTGCCCTGAATGTCAGGAAGGCCTTTGCCTCAGGGCACCCCTTTGTGAAGCCTCAAGAAAACAGTTTTCAAATGGAAATGAATGGGCATCACCTGTGGCTCTTTGCTTCATTGCTTTGCAAAGGGATGTATCTGAATCAGCCTCTTGGCCCTGTGTGAGGCTGTGGCTTAGATTGTCAGCACCTGATGGATTGAAGAAAAATCCCATGTGTGCATCCAAAGCCGAAGTGGCAAAAAAGCAGTCATTTTGGATGAAGTCTCTCGCCTTCCTCTGTAAGGTTCCTGACCTCCATCAAGAGAGCATAGGGATCCTTTGGGTCAAATGAGTTCTTCAAAGCCCTGCAGAGGCTAGCCCATAGGTGCTTGGGTTTTCTCCTGACTCCAATTCACACAAAGAATCTATACCCCGCAGTCAGTAGGCCTCAAATTGGAAAAGCAGAGCAGTATTAAAGGCAGGCCTATTTGATCACTCCTGGTGCACAGGAAGGCTGTCCAGGCCACCCTGATATTAGGCAAATGAGGGGCAAGGGAGCTTATTGTGGACACTGTCTTGGGCTGCGCCCCTGATGGAAACCTCCAGCCAGAGGTTGTGATGAGTGTGTATATGGAAGAAGATGAGGGCCATGTGGCACTGTTTTGGTTGGAATTGTGGTCCTTTGTGTGGCGGTTGGAAGAGATGACTGGGTCCACCTTGGCGTGAACTCTGGTGTGATTCCCCTTGGAGACTGAGTTCTTGAACTGACCTCAGAGAAGTATTGCCATGAACTGTGTTGAGCTTTTAGTAGGCCACGCATGAGAGTCACCCTTGGAAACTGAGATCTAGGCCCAGGTTGGCTTTCCACAGAGCACTGGGAATCTCAGCCAGGATATCACATGATTTTATTCTTACAGACCTGGCAGCCATCGTTGAGAGTCAAAACACACATGGACCTCACATGGTAGACCTCAATGGGCCTGGCTTCATGCGACCTTTTGGCCACTCTTTGGGAAGCCTTGTTTGTGAGAGTTCTCCAGAGCTTTCATTGAAATGAGCTTCCTCACCATTTAATGGTTCCTGAATGAATGGAAACCCACAGTGCCTCCAACTTCATCCTTGAAAAATGGCTAGATAAATGCCATGAAATTTTTAAGTTCCCATGACCAGGTGGCACTGGAGAACCTTTGGATGTCCTGTTGCTGATCAGGAGTGCACCAGACAGTGCCTTGATTGACTGGGTTTCATGAAAATGGTGTAGAACAGAGATGCCAGTAAGTTGGGGCCTGCTGAGTAGTGGGCCTAGAGAAGTGGTGTGCAGGAGTGTGATAAAACATCTGTGGTAGGGCCATGTGGATGTGACATTGGCTTCCAAATGGCTTGTGACTGACATGGAGCAGCCGGCAGACACTTATATGTAAAGGCATCTTGTTATATGGAGAGGTTTCAGGACAATGTTCAGAATCAGGTTGCTAGGGTCAAGGGGGCAAGCTCTGTGGAATAGAAAACTGGTTGGTGCCTTCTCCTGGGACCCTGACCCACCACACGTGACAGAACTCCCTCCAGCACTGTGTCCCAGTTGAACTCCTTGTATTTCATGAAGCAAATACCAAACTCCCAGTGCAGCAGCAAGAAACACCACGAAAAGTAGAGGAGGACCAAATGGCTTCACAGTCCACACGGGGAGACACTTAGCCTCCAGTGGCCACTGTGGACCTACAAAGAGAGAATTCAGCACTTCTGCCTCATGTTCATTGGAAAATCAGCAACCATGTCCTCCAGGTCACATAGATGCAGACCCAGCTTTGATGGTCTCACTACAAAGGAAGCTAAAGCTCCTGACAACAACATATATTTCAAGTGCCCAACCTCAGAGGCAGTTTCTCACGAAGTCTTTAGGCCAGCAGAGCTCCATGTTTGTGGAGTGTTTACCCTGTCCCTTACTTATGGAAACTCCTCTACCACCTCCAAGCTTGTGAACTCCTGAGCATTTTCCATTCCACATATGTATCCACAGATTTTCTAACTCTTCCCCTCGAGTTGCTTCTTCCTTGGGGCGAAGGTCATGTCAAGGCATTGTTCTGGATGAGAGTGGGAAGATTTTTGTGTAGCACGTATTTGCATACACATTGGATTCATTTCCTATTTTCCATTGGAAATACTGATTCCCTGACACTAACCCATACCCTACTAGACTCTGACTATGAATCCTAATATGATGGAGAAAAAGAACCCAAACAGAATAGAAATACAAGCAGTTCAGAGGAGGCATGGTGTATAGTTGCACTTGCCTTTTGCATTATAAAGGGTAGGTGTTATAAATCGAGTCCAATTGAATAGAAATAGTTCTCCATGTGTTCTTAAAGTTAACAAATATGTGAATTCCTGTCTCCCTTTCTCTGTAGCCTATTCAGCACATGTATTTTTACATGCACATGAAGAATCCTACCTGGTATCCCACGTATATTCTTGTGAGGTGGCTGACTTGGCAGATACAAATTGTGAGAAGAGATCACTCCTCCCAAACGCTGTTGGAACTGAAAATTCAACCTATGGGTGAGCTTCCTACTTGAACAACAGGATACAAAAATCCATGTTCAGTAAAATAAATATTTTTGGATCTGTGGATGATATATATTTCATCATGAATTCCGAATGGCATATATATTTCGAATTTTTAATGTCTGTGTGTGTGTTTTTTTTTTGTGTGTATATATGGATATAATTCACATACACACACAAACTCTCTCCAGATTTTTCAAAATATGAAATATATGTGTCTTATGATACATTCCCTAAATTCATTCATGTTCATATATGTGGATTTATAATCAACTTTTCACAAGATTATTCTCAGAAATATTTATCCACCTGAAATACATATTTTTTTCCTAATACTGAAAACTAACTTCAGTGGATGGTGCATAGAAATCCTAATCTTTCTACAGTAACTGACCCAGTTTAACATCAATGCAAGTACATTCCTATGGGACATGATGTGTATTTTGACGTTCATTTTTATTCAACACTGGTACCTTACTATTTCTTCAGCTGATGCACATCATAGGATGTATATTTCATCCTCAAGTTTAAAAATTTCTAGGCATTTGGTTCACTTTCAATCCCTTCCTGCTTCAGAACACATGTATTCCTCCATGTTTCTTGACTAGTTTGTTCATGAGACTTCTTTCCAAACACATGATTTTCCATTTCCATAATCACTTTGGAAGCAAAACTCACACACCCTTCAGGGTAAACCATAACCCTAATATTGCCATTAGATGTATAACTGGTAGGAATGAATGATTGTGTATCAATATAAGATTTCCTATATACTTTCAGATATCAACTCAATCCATTATTTAAATTGGAAGCAGTTATGTTATTTATTCACAGTATGGTCTATTCATGCATTATCTCTATATTCATAGACCCAGGGTACACCTATTTGTACCCCCAAATACTAATTAATACGTCTTCAACATATTGCTCCCAGCAATGGTGGAAGAAATACTCATGTCACCTGATCTACATATACATTTTATCACTGTCATATTCTGGACAGAAAATGCAAAGGTCACACTTATGATGGTAGCAAAGCCTAATTGGAAAGTGAGCATGGATTACTAAAAACTTCCTTCTCCAGGTTGCCTAATGCTCTCCAATGTCAATCCTATTGGTGACTACACACTTGTTTCTTCCTAAGATTATTCAAACTCAACCCTGTTGAAAATGTCTAATCCTATCACTCACCTTATACTTTGCCTGATTTCCTAATGTCTCTATTGATATCTGCTTTCCTACATATTTTTCCCCAGTTCATCATTGTGACTGACTCTTCACATGTGCTGACATTTACATTCACTCTCTAACCGACACCCAATTGCTAAAGAACTTTTGGTCCAAATTTTACACTCACTCTTCTTCCTAAACCTACCGACTAGCTTCCTAATCTTACCTACTATCCCTTTTTGACTGGATGTTCTCTTCTACATTCAATCATCCGAGGTAGAAAGTCCTATGCAATTGTATATCCATTTATCTGAGACATCTGTGCACAATGTAATTCAAAGCTAAGTATCCCAATCAAGGGCCCAATGCCCTTCTGGCCTTCAAATCTTACTTAGATTTCTGTTTTCATGCATATATTTCACCTACATATGATTATAAATATCGCAGGTTCTCCATACCATTCTACAACTAGCAGAATGATTCCTAATCCAAATCCAACATGTTCTTAACCCTAAACAGACACTGTTCCCTCAATCTAACTTTACAGAAGAGCAGGGACAGAGTTGGTCTTACAATACAGGAATGGAGGGGATCTTCCACCTGCTGAGAACCTCAAAGGTCCATGCAGAAATGAACCCTGGAGAAGATGTAGGCAGCTATGAAGGACCTGAGAGAGCAAAAGTCATCTTCCATGGCAAACAACCTGGTCAGGATGAAGGGATGTGTCTGAATGAGCCTCTCTCTTCTTAATGTAAACAAGATGGACCAAACCAGGCCTGTGTGGAGAGCTGTTCCTTGGTGCCTATGGTGGATATTCCATTCTAACTTGTGAAAGTGTCACAGGAAGCAGGGGCAGCCTCCATCTCCTGGGACCCTTGCAAGCAACTGTTAGGACACAGTGGTTGCCAGGCAGTGACCTCATTCAGTTCCTGAAGGAAGTGACCTCACCTCACTTCCTTGGTGATGGAACTCTCTGAACTTGGGATCCAGGAAGCCAGGCACCCAGAGGCAGTCCCAGTCCCAGTCCCAGTGGGCTCACTTGTTTGGATTTACCAAGGACAGAGTCAGTCTTCCTTGGTCCCTACTGATGTGAGGATGGCCAAATGCCAGGAAAGCACTGAAGAGGGCCTTGCCTGAGAAAGCAGGTCGTGGCTCACCGCTGGCTCCTGACAACTTCACAGAGTTGGCCAACGAGGCCAGATCTGAGACAGGACAGGCCATTTCGGGGGAACATACTATGGCCCAGCAGTCAGACGACACTCCGGGTAGTCACAGACCTACTAGGGGGAAGGAGGTGCCTTTGTGGGTGTGGGGGTGAGTTTGTGGATTTTTCTCATGTTCTGAGAATAGGTAGGAAAGGCGGTTTGTTTGTTTGGAGTGGACTGTTTCCAGTAAGTCTTTTGACAAGGCGAGTGTTTCTAAGTTTGTGTATCTCACTGTGTCCCTGGTTGTAGACATTAGAAAAGAGAATGCATCAATGGATGTGTCCTGTCTAGTAGAAAGCTTCCCAGTATTCATCCTGCCCAATTTATGAATGGACTGCGGCTTGCCTTATGGATGGGCAACACCTACTATCTTCCTAAGTTCCTGATTTCTTCCTGCATTCTGGCCACTCTCCAGAATAGGCTCATGGTTTTGTGTCCAAGATATGTACCACCTCCAAGCTCTGTGACATGGCCATGTACTGGATAGCTGAAAGGAATGGTGAGCATCTCAGAAAGCTCAGATTTCAGTGGGAACAGTAAAGTCTCAGTGGAGAAAGCCTGCTTTGGGCCTTTTGCTTACCTATTGTTCTGTTGCCCTGAATGTCAGGAAGGCCTTTGCCTCAGGGCACCCCTTTGTGAAGCCTCAAGAAAACAGTTTTCAAATGGAAATGAATGGGCATCACCTGTGGCTCTTTGCTTCATTGCTTTGCAAAGGGATGTATCTGAATCAGCCTCTTGGCCCTGTGTGAGGCTGTGGCTTAGATTGTCAGCACCTGATGGATTGAAGAAAAATCCCATGTGTGCATCCAAAGCCGAAGTGGCAAAAAAGCAGTCATTTTGGATGAAGTCTCTCGCCTTCCTCTGTAAGGTTCCTGACCTCCATCAAGAGAGCATAGGGATCCTTTGGGTCAAATGAGTTCTTCAAAGCCCTGCAGAGGCTAGCCCATAGGTGCTTGGGTTTTCTCCTGACTCCAATTCACACAAAGAATCTATACCCCGCAGTCAGTAGGCCTCAAATTGGAAAAGCAGAGCAGTATTAAAGGCAGGCCTATTTGATCACTCCTGGTGCACAGGAAGGCTGTCCAGGCCACCCTGATATTAGGCAAATGAGGGGCAAGGGAGCTTATTGTGGACACTGTCTTGGGCTGCGCCCCTGATGGAAACCTCCAGCCAGAGGTTGTGATGAGTGTGTATATGGAAGAAGATGAGGGCCATGTGGCACTGTTTTGGTTGGAATTGTGGTCCTTTGTGTGGCGGTTGGAAGAGATGACTGGGTCCACCTTGGCGTGAACTCTGGTGTGATTCCCCTTGGAGACTGAGTTCTTGAACTGACCTCAGAGAAGTATTGCCATGAACTGTGTTGAGCTTTTAGTAGGCCACGCATGAGAGTCACCCTTGGAAACTGAGATCTAGGCCCAGGTTGGCTTTCCACAGAGCACTGGGAATCTCAGCCAGGATATCACATGATTTTATTCTTACAGACCTGGCAGCCATCGTTGAGAGTCAAAACACACATGGACCTCACATGGTAGACCTCAATGGGCCTGGCTTCATGCGACCTTTTGGCCACTCTTTGGGAAGCCTTGTTTGTGAGAGTTCTCCAGAGCTTTCATTGAAATGAGCTTCCTCACCATTTAATGGTTCCTGAATGAATGGAAACCCACAGTGCCTCCAACTTCATCCTTGAAAAATGGCTAGATAAATGCCATGAAATTTTTAAGTTCCCATGACCAGGTGGCACTGGAGAACCTTTGGATGTCCTGTTGCTGATCAGGAGTGCACCAGACAGTGCCTTGATTGACTGGGTTTCATGAAAATGGTGTAGAACAGAGATGCCAGTAAGTTGGGGCCTGCTGAGTAGTGGGCCTAGAGAAGTGGTGTGCAGGAGTGTGATAAAACATCTGTGGTAGGGCCATGTGGATGTGACATTGGCTTCCAAATGGCTTGTGACTGACATGGAGCAGCCGGCAGACACTTATATGTAAAGGCATCTTGTTATATGGAGAGGTTTCAGGACAATGTTCAGAATCAGGTTGCTAGGGTCAAGGGGGCAAGCTCTGTGGAATAGAAAACTGGTTGGTGCCTTCTCCTGGGACCCTGACCCACCACACGTGACAGAACTCCCTCCAGCACTGTGTCCCAGTTGAACTCCTTGTATTTCATGAAGCAAATACCAAACTCCCAGTGCAGCAGCAAGAAACACCACGAAAAGTAGAGGAGGACCAAATGGCTTCACAGTCCACACGGGGAGACACTTAGCCTCCAGTGGCCACTGTGGACCTACAAAGAGAGAATTCAGCACTTCTGCCTCATGTTCATTGGAAAATCAGCAACCATGTCCTCCAGGTCACATAGATGCAGACCCAGCTTTGATGGTCTTACTACAAAGGAAGCTAAAGCTCCTGACAACAACATATATTTCAAGTGCCCAACCTCAGAGGCAGTTTCTCACGAAGTCTTTAGGCCAGCAGAGCTCCATGTTTGTGGAGTGTTTACCCTGTCCCTTACTTATGGAAACTCCTCTACCACCTCCAAGCTTGTGAACTCCTGAGCATTTTCCATTCCACATATGTATCCACAGATTTTCTAACTCTTCCCCTTGAGTTGCTTCTTCCTTGGGGCGAAGGTCATGTCAAGGCATTGTTCTGGATGAGAGTGGGAAGATTTTTGTGTAGCACGTATTTGCATACACATTGGATTCATTTCCTATTTTCCATTGGAAATACTGATTCCCTGACACTAACCCATACCCTACTAGACTCTGACTATGAATCCCAATATGATGGAGAAAAAGAACCCAAACAGAATAGAAATACAAGCAGTTCAGAGGAGGCATGGTGTATAGTTGCACTTGCCTTTTGCATTATAAAGGGTAGGTGTTATAAATCGAGTCCAATTGAATAGAAATAGTTCTCCATGTCTTCTTAAAGTTAACAAATATGTGAATTCCTGTCTCCCTTTCTCTGTAGCCTATTCAGCACATGTATTTTTACATGCACATGAAGAATCCTACCTGGTATCCCACGTATATTCTTGTGAGGTGGCTGACTTGGCAGATACAAATTGTGAGAAGAGATCACTCCTCCCAAACGCTGTTGGAACTGAAAATTCAAACTATGGGTGAGCTTCCTACTTGAACAACAGGATACAAAAATCCATGTTCAGTAAAATAAATATTTTTGGATCTGTGGATGATATATATTTCATCATGAATTTCGAATGGCATATATATTTCGAATTTTTAATGTCTGTGTGTGTGTTTTGTGTGTGTGTGTATATATGGATATAAATACACATACACACACAAACTCTCTCCAGATTTTTCAAAATATGAAATATATGTGTCTTATGATACATTCCCTAAATTCATTCATGTTCATATATGTGGATTTATAATCAACTTTTCACAAGATTATTCTCAGAAATATTTATCCACCTGAAATACATATTTTTTTCCTAGTACTGAAAACTAACTTCAGTGGATGGTGCATAGAAATCCTAATCTTTCTACAGTAACTGACCCAGTTTAACATCAATGCAAGTACATTCCTATGGGACATGATGTGTATTTTGACGTTCATTTTTATTCAACACTGGTACCTTACTATTTCTTCAGCTGATGCACATCATAGGATGTATATTTCATCCTCAAGTTTAAAAATTTCTAGGCATTTGGTTCACTTTCAATCCCTTCCTGCTTCAGAACACATGTATTCCTCCATGTTTCTTGACTGGTTTGTTCATGAGACTTCTTTCCAAACACATGATTTTCCATTTCCATAATCACTTTGGAAGCAAAACTCACACACCCTTCAGGGTAAACCATAACCCTAATATTGCCATTAGATGTATAACTGGTAGGAATGAATGATTGTGTATCAATATAAGATTTCCTATATACTTTCAGATATCAACTCAATCCATTATTTAAATTGGAAGCAGTTATATTATTTATTCACAGTATGGTCTATTCATGCATTATCTCTATATTCATAGACCCAGGGTACACCTATTTGTACCCCCAAATACTAATTAATACGTCTTCAACATATTGCTCCCAGCAATGGTGGAAGAAATACTCATGTCACCTGATCTACATATACATTTTATCACTGTCATATTCTGGACACAAAATGCAAAGGTCACACTTATGATTGTAGCAAAGCCTAATTGGAAAGTGAGCATGGATTACTAAAAACTTCCTTCTCCAGGTTGCCTAATGCTCTCCAATGTCAATCCTATTGGTGACTACACACTTGTTTCTTCCTAAGATTACATATTCAACCTCAACCCTGTTGAAAATGTCTAATCCTATCACTCACCTTATACTTTGCCTGATTTCCTAATGTCTCTATTGATATCTGCTTTCCTACATATTTTTCCCCAGTTCATCATTGTGACTGACTCTTCACATGTGCTGACATTTACATTCACTCTCTAACCGACACCCAATTGCTAAAGAACTTTTGGTCCAAATTTTACACTCACTCTTCTTCCTAAACCTACCGACTAGCTTCCTAATCTTACCTACTATCCCTTTTTGACTGGATGTTCTCTTCTACATTCAATCATCCAAGGTACAAAGTCCTATGCCATTGTATATCCATTTATCTGAGACATCTGTGCAGAATGTAATTCAAAGCTAAGTATCCCAATCAAGGGCCCAATGCCCTTCTGGCCTTCAAATCTTACTTAGATTTCTGTTTTCATACATATATTTCACCTACATATGATTATAAATATCGCAGGTTCCCCATACCATTCTACAACTAGCAGAATGATTCCTAATTCAAATCCAAAATGTTCTTAACCCTAAACAGACACTGTTCCCTCAATCTAACTTTACAGAAGAGCAGGGACAGAGTTGGTCTTACAATACAGGAATGGAGGGGATCTTCCACCTGCTGAGAACCTCAAAGGTCCATGCAGAAATGAACCCTGGAGAAGATGTAGGCAGCTATGAAGGACCTGAGAGAGCAAAAGTCATCTTCCATGGCAAACAACCTGGTCAGGATGAAGGGATGTGTCTAAATGAGCCTCTCTCTTCTTAATGTAGACAAGATGGACCAAACCAGGCCTGTGTGGAGAGCTGTTCCTTGGTGCCTATGGTGGATATTCCATTCTAACTTGTGAAAGTGTCACAGGAAGCAGGGGCAGCCTCCATCTCCTGGGACCCTTGCAAGCAACTGTTAGGACACAGTGGTTGCCAGGCAGTGACCTCATTCAGTTCCTGAAGGAAGTGACCTCACCTCACTTCCTTGGTGATGGAACTCTCTGAACTTGGGATCCAGGAAGCCAGGCACCCAGAGGCAGTCCCAGTCCCAGTCCCAGTGGGCTCACTTGTTTGGATTTACCAAGGACAGAGTCAGTCTTCCTTGGTCCCTACTGATGTGAGGATGGCCAAATGCCAGGAAAGCACTGAAGAGGGCCTTGCCTGAGAAAGCAGGTCGTGGCTCACCGCTGGCTCCTGACAACTTCACAGAGGTGGCCAAGGAGGCCAGATCTGAGACAGGACAGGCCATTTCGGGGCAACATAGTATGGCCCAGCAGTCAGACGACACTCCGGGTAGTCACAGACCTACTAGGGGGAAGGAGGTGCCTTTGTGGGTGTGGGGGTGAGTTTGTGGATTTTTCTCATGTTCTGAGAATAGGTAGGAAAGGCGGTTTGTTTGTTTGGAGTGGACTGTTTCCAGTAAGTCTTTTGACAAGGCGAGTGTTTCTAAGTTTGTGTATCTCACTGTGTCCCTGGTTGTAGACATTAGAAAAGAGAATGCATCAATGGATGTGTCCTGTCTAGTAGAAAGCTTCCCAGTATTCATCCTGCCCAATTTATGAATGGACTGCGGCTTGCCTTATGGATGGGCAACACCTACTATCTTCCTAAGTTCCTGTTTTCTTCCTGCATTCTGGCCACTCTCCAGAATAGGCTCATGGTTTTGTGTCCAAGATATGTACCACCTCCAAGCTCTGTGACATGGCCATGTACTGGATAGCTGAAAGGAATGGTGAGCATCTCAGAAAACTCAGATATCAGTGGGAACAGTAAAGTCTCAGTGGAGAAAGCCTGCTTTGGGCCTTTTGCTTACCTATTGTTCTGTTGCCCTGAATGTCAGGAAGGCCTTTGCCTCAGGGCACCCCTTTGTGAAGCCTCAAGAAAACAGTTTTCAAATGGAAATGAATGGGCATCACCTGTGGCTCTTTGCTTCATTGCTTTGCAAAGGGATGTGTCTGAATCAGCCTCTTGGCCCTGTGTGAGGCTGTGGCTTAGATTGTCAGCACCTGATGGATTGAAGAAAGATCCCATGTGTGCATCCAAAGCTGAAATGGCAAAAAAGCAGTCATTTTGGATGAAGTCTCTCGCCTTCCTCTGTAAGGTTCCTGACCTCCATCAAGAGAGCATAGGGATCCTTTGGGTCAAATGAGTTCTTCAAAGCCCTGCAGAGGCTAGACAATAGGTGCTTGGGTTTTCTCCTGACTCCAATTGACACAAAGAATCTATACCCCGCAGTCAGTAGGCCTCAAATTGGAGAAGCAGAGCAGTATTAAAGGCAGGCCTATTTGATCACTCCTGGTGCACAGGAAGGCTGTCCAGGCCACCCTGATATTAGGCAAATGAGGGGCAAGGGAGCTTATTGTGGACACTGTCTTGGGCTGCGCCCCTGATGGAAACCTCCAGCCAGAGGTTGTGATGAGTGTGTATATGGAAGAAGATGAGGGCCATGTGGCAGTGTTTTGGTTGGAATTGTGGTCCTTTGTGTGGCGGTTGGAAGAGATGACTGGGTCCACCTTGGCGTGAACTCTGGTGTGATTCCCCTTGGAGACTGAGTTCTGGAACTGACCTCAGAGAAGTATTGCCATGAACTGTGTTGAGCTTTTAGTAGGCCACGCATGAGAGTCACCCTTGGAAACTGAGATCTAGGCCCAGGTTGGCTTTCCACAGAGCACTGAGAATCTCAGCCAGGATATCACATGATTTTATTCTTACAGACCTGGCAGCCATCGTTGAGAGTCAAAACACACATGGACCTCACATGGTAGACCTCAATGGGCCTGGCTTCATGCGACCTTTTGGCCACTCTTTGGGAAGCCTTGTTTGTGAGAGTTCTCCAGAGCTTTCATTGAAATGAGCTTCCTCACCATTTAATGGTTCCTGAATGAATGGAAACCCACAGTGCCTCCAACTTCATCCTTGAAAAATGGCTAGATAAATGCCATGAAATTTTTAAGTTCCCATGACCAGGTGGCACTGGAGAACCTTTGGATGTCCTGTTGCTGATCAGGAGTGTACCAGACAGTGCCTTGATTGACTGGGTTTCATGAAAATGGTGTAGAACAGAGATGCCAGTAAGTTGGGGCCTGCTGAGTAGTGGGCCTAGAGAAGTGGTGTGCAGGAGTGTGATAAAACATCTGTGGTAGGGCCATGTGGATGTGACATTGGCTTCCAAATGGCTTGTGACTGACATGGTGCAGCCGGCAGACACTTATATGTAAAGGCATCTTGTTATATGGAGAGGTTTCAGGACAATGTTCAGAATCAGGTTGCTAGGGTCAAGGGGGCAAGCTCTGTGGAATAGAAAACTGGTTGGTGCCTTCTCCTGGGACCCTGACCCACCACACGTGACAGAACTCCCTCCAGCACTGTGTCCCAGTTGAACTCCTTGTATTTCATGAAGCAAATACCAAACTCCCAGTGCAGCAGCAAGAAACACCACGAAAAGTAGAGGAGGACCAAATGGCTTCACAGTCCACACGGGGAGACACTTAGCCTCCAGTGGCCACTGTGGACCTACAAAGAGAGAATTCAGCACTTCTGCCTCATGTTCATTGGAAAATCAGCAACCATGTCCTCCAGGTCACATAGATGCAGACCCAGCTTTGATGGTCTCACTACAAAGGAAGCTAAAGCTCCTGACAACAACATATATTTCAAGTGCCCAACCTCAGAGGCAGTTTCTCACGAAGTCTTTAGGCCAGCAGAGCTCCATGTTTGTGGAGTGTTTACCCTGTCCCTTACTTATGGAAACTCCTCTACCACCTCCAAGCTTGTGAACTCCTGAGCATTTTCCATTCCACATATGTATCCACAGATTTTCTAACTCTTCCCCTCGAGTTGCTTCTTCCTTGGGGCGAAGGTCATGTCAAGGCATTGTTCTGGATGAGAGTGGGAAGATTTTTGTGTAGCACGTATTTGCATACACATTGGATTCATGTCCTATTTTCCATTGGAAATACTGATTCCCTGACACTAACCCATACCCTACTAGACTCTGACTATCAATCCTAATATGATGGAGAAAAAGAACCCAAACAGAATAGAAATACAAGCAGTTCAGAGGAGGCATGGTGTATAGTTGCACTTGCCTTTTGCATTATAAAGGGTAGGTGTTATAAATCCAGTCCAATTGAATAGAAATAGTTCTCCATGTGTTCTTAAAGTTAACAAATATGTGAATTCCTGTCTCCCTTTCTCTGTAGCCTATTCAGCACATGTATTTTTACATGCACATGAAGAATTCTACCTGGTATCCCACGTATATTCTTGTGAGGTGGCTGACTTGGCAGATACAAATTGTGAGAAGAGATCACTCCTCCCAAACGCTGTTGGAACTGAAAATTCAACCTATGGGTGAGCTTCCTACTTGAACAACAGGATACAAAAATCCATGTTCAGTAAAATAAATATTTTTGGATCTGTGGATGATATATATTTCACCATGAATTTCGAATGGCATCTATATTTCGAATTTTTAATGTCTGTGTGTGTGTTTTGTGTGTGTGTGTATATATAGATATATATACACACACACACACAAACTCTCTCCAGATTTTTCAAAATATGAAATATATGTGTCTTATGATACATTCCCTAAATTCATTCATGTTCATATATGTGGATTTATAATCAACTTTTCACAAGATTATTCTCAGAAATATTTATCCACCTGAAATACATATTTTTTTCCTAGTACTGAAAACTAACTTCAGTGGATGGTGCATAGAAATCCTAATCTTTCTACAGTAACTGACCCAGTTTAACATCAATACAAGTACATTCCTATGGGACATGATGTGTATTTTGACGTTCATTTTTATTCAACACTGGTACCTTAATATTTCTTCAGCTGATGCACATCATAGGATGTATATTTCATCCTCAAGTTTAAAAATTTCTAGGCATTTGGTTCACTTTCAATCCCTTCCTGCTTCAGAACACATGTATTCCTCCATGTTTCTTGACTGGTTTGTTCATGAGACTTCTTTCCAAACACATGATTTTCCATTTCCATAATCACTTTGGAAGCAAAACTCACACACCCTTCAGGGTAAACCATAACCCTAATATTGCCATTAGATGTATAACTGGTAGGAATGAATGATTGTGTATCAATATAAGATTTCCTATATACTTTCAGATATCAACTCAATCCATTATTTAAATTGGAAGCAGTTATATTATTTATTCACAGTATGGTCTATTCATGCATTATCTCTATATTCATTGACCCAGGGTACACCTATTTGTACCCCCAAATACTAATTAATACGTCTTCAACATATTGCTCCCAGCAATGGTGGAAGAAATACTCATGTCACCTGATCTACATATACATTTTATCACTGTCATATTCTGGACACAAAATGCAAAGGTCACACTTATGATTGTAGCAAAGCCTAATTGGAAAGTGAGCATGGATTACTAAAAACTTCCTTCTCCAGGTTGCCTAATGCTCTCCAATGTCAATCCTATTGGTGACTACACACTTGTTTCTTCCTAAGATTACATATTCAACCTCAACCCTGTTGAAAATGTCTAATCCTATCACTCACCTTATACTTTGCCTGATTTCCTAATGTCTCTATTGATATCTGCTTTCCTACATATTTTTCCCCAGTTCATCATTGTGACTGACTCTTCACATGTGCTGACATTTACATTCACTCTCTAACCGACACCCAATTGCTAAAGAACTTTTGGTCCAAATTTTACACTCACTCTTCTTCTTAAACCTACCGACTAGCTTCCTAATCTTACCTACTATCCCTTTTTGACTGGATGTTCTCTTCTACATTCAATCATCCAAGGTACAAAGTCCTATGCCATTGTATATCCATTTATCTGAGACATCTGTGCAGAATGTAATTCAAAGCTAAGTATCCCAATCAAGGGCCCAATGCCCTTCTGGCCTTCAAATCTTACTTAGATTTCTGTTTTCATGCATATATTTCACCTATATATGATTATAAACATCTCAGGTTCCCAATACCATTCTACAACCAGCAGAATGATTCCTAACCCAAATCGAACATGTTCTTAACCCTAACCAGACACTGTTCCCTCAATCTAACTTTACAGAAGAGCAGGGAAAGAGTTGGTCTTACAATACAGGAATGGAGGGGATCTTCCACCTGCTGAGAACCTCAAAGGTCCATGCAGAAATGAACCCTGGAGAAGATGTAGGCAGCTATGAAGGACCTGAGAGAGCAAAAGTCATCTTCCATGGCAAACAACCTGGTCAGGATGAAGGGATGTGTCTGAATGAGCCTCTCTCTTCTTAATGTAGACAAGATGGACCAAACCAGGCCTGCGTGGAGAGCTGGTCCTTGGTGCCTATGGTGGATATTCCATTCTAACTTGTGAAAGTGTCACAGGAAGCACGGGCAGCCTCCATCTCCTGGGACCCTTGCAAGCAACTGTTAGGACACAGTGGTTGCCAGGCAGTGACCTCATTCAGTTCCTGAAGGAAGTGACCTCACCTCACTTCCTTGGTGATGGAACTCTCTGAACTTGGGATCCAGGAAGCCAGGCACCCAGAGGCAGTCCCAGTCCCAGTCCCAGTGGGCTCACTTGTTTGGATTTACCAAGGACAGAGTCAGTCTTCCTTGGTCCCTACTGATGTGAGGATGGCCAAATGCCAGGAAAGCACTGAAGAGGGCCTTGCCTGAGAAAGCAGGTCGTGGCTCACCGCTGGCTCCTGACAACTTCACAGAGTTGGCCAACGAGGCCAGATCTGAGACAGGACAGGCCATTTCGGGGGAACATACTATGGCCCAGCAGTCAGACGACACTCCGGGTAGTCACAGACCTACTAGGGGGAAGGAGGTGCCTTTGTGTGTGTGGGGGTGAGTTTGTGGATTTTTCTCATGTTCTGAGAATAGGTAGGAAAGGCTGTTTGTTTGTTTGGAGTGGACTGTTTCCAGTATGTCTTTTGACAAGGCGAGTGTTTCTAAGTTTGTGTATCTCACTGTGTCCCTGGTTGTAGACATTAGAAAAGAGAATGCATCAATGGATGTGTCCTGTCTAGTAGAAAGCTTCCCAGTATTCATCCTGCCCAATTTATGAATGGACTGCGGCTTGCCTTATGGATGGGCAACACCTACTATCTTCCTAAGTTCCTGATTTCTTCCTGCATTCTGGCCACTCTCCAGAATAGGCTCATGGTTTTGTGTCCAAGATATGTACCACCTCCAAGCTCTGTGACATGGCCATGTACTGGATAGCTGAAAGGAATGGTGAGCATCTCAGAAAGCTCAGATTTCAGTGGGAACAGTAAAGTCTCAGTGGAGAAAGCCTGCTTTGGGCCTTTTGCTTACCTATTGTTCTGTTGCCCTGAATGTCAGGAAGGCCTTTGCCTCAGGGCACCCCTTTGTGAAGCCTCAAGAAAACAGTTTTCAAATGGAAATGAATGGGCATCACCTGTGGCTCTTTGCTTCATTGCTTTGCAAAGGGATGTATCTGAATCAGCCTCTTGGCCCTGTGTGAGGCTGTGGCTTAGATTGTCAGCACCTGATGGATTGAAGAAAAATCCCATGTGTGCATCCAAAGCCGAAGTGGCAAAAAAGCAGTCATTTTGGATGAAGTCTCTCGCCTTCCTCTGTAAGGTTCCTGACCTCCATCAAGAGAGCATAGGGATCCTTTGGGTCAAATGAGTTCTTCAAAGCCCTGCAGAGGCTAGCCCATAGGTGCTTGGGTTTTCTCCTGACTCCAATTCACACAAAGAATCTATACCCCGCAGTCAGTAGGCCTCAAATTGGAAAAGCAGAGCAGTATTAAAGGCAGGCCTATTTGATCACTCCTGGTGCACAGGAAGGCTGTCCAGGCCACCCTGATATTAGGCAAATGAGGGGCAAGGGAGCTTATTGTGGACACTGTCTTGGGCTGCGCCCCTGATGGAAACCTCCAGCCAGAGGTTGTGATGAGTGTGTATATGGAAGAAGATGAGGGCCATGTGGCACTGTTTTGGTTGGAATTGTGGTCCTTTGTGTGGCGGTTGGAAGAGATGACTGGGTCCACCTTGGCGTGAACTCTGGTGTGATTCCCCTTGGAGACTGAGTTCTTGAACTGACCTCAGAGAAGTATTGCCATGAACTGTGTTGAGCTTTTAGTAGGCCACGCATGAGAGTCACCCTTGGAAACTGAGATCTAGGCCCAGGTTGGCTTTCCACAGAGCACTGGGAATCTCAGCCAGGATATCACATGATTTTATTCTTACAGACCTGGCAGCCATCGTTGAGAGTCAAAACACACATGGACCTCACATGGTAGACCTCAATGGGCCTGGCTTCATGCGACCTTTTGGCCACTCTTTGGGAAGCCTTGTTTGTGAGAGTTCTCCAGAGCTTTCATTGAAATGAGCTTCCTCACCATTTAATGGTTCCTGAATGAATGGAAACCCACAGTGCCTCCAACTTCATCCTTGAAAAATGGCTAGATAAATGCCATGAAATTTTTAAGTTCCCATGACCAGGTGGCACTGGAGAACCTTTGGATGTCCTGTTGCTGATCAGGAGTGCACCAGACAGTGCCTTGATTGACTGGGTTTCATGAAAATGGTGTAGAACAGAGATGCCAGTAAGTTGGGGCCTGCTGAGTAGTGGGCCTAGAGAAGTGGTGTGCAGGAGTGTGATAAAACATCTGTGGTAGGGCCATGTGGATGTGACATTGGCTTCCAAATGGCTTGTGACTGACATGGAGCAGCCGGCAGACACTTATATGTAAAGGCATCTTGTTATATGGAGAGGTTTCAGGACAATGTTCAGAATCAGGTTGCTAGGGTCAAGGGGGCAAGCTCTGTGGAATAGAAAACTGGTTGGTGCCTTCTCCTGGGACCCTGACCCACCACACGTGACAGAACTCCCTCCAGCACTGTGTCCCAGTTGAACTCCTTGTATTTCATGAAGCAAATACCAAACTCCCAGTGCAGCAGCAAGAAACACCACGAAAAGTAGAGGAGGACCAAATGGCTTCACAGTCCACACGGGGAGACACTTAGCCTCCAGTGGCCACTGTGGACCTACAAAGAGAGAATTCAGCACTTCTGCCTCATGTTCATTGGAAAATCAGCAACCATGTCCTCCAGGTCACATAGATGCAGACCCAGCTTTGATGGTCTCACTACAAAGGAAGCTAAAGCTCCTGACAACAACATATATTTCAAGTGCCCAACCTCAGAGGCAGTTTCTCACGAAGTCTTTAGGCCAGCAGAGCTCCATGTTTGTGGAGTGTTTACCCTGTCCCTTACTTATGGAAACTCCTCTACCACCTCCAAGCTTGTGAACTCCTGAGCATTTTCCATTCCACATATGTATCCACAGATTTTCTAACTCTTCCCCTCGAGTTGCTTCTTCCTTGGGGCGAAGGTCATGTCAAGGCATTGTTCTGGATGAGAGTGGGAAGATTTTTGTGTAGCACGTATTTGCATACACATTGGATTCATTTCCTATTTTCCATTGGAAATACTGATTCCCTGACACTAACCCATACCCTACTAGACTCTGACTATGAATCCTAATATGATGGAGAAAAAGAACCCAAACAGAATAGAAATACAAGCAGTTCAGAGGAGGCATGGTGTATAGTTGCACTTGCCTTTTGCATTATAAAGGGTAGGTGTTATAAATCGAGTCCAATTGAATAGAAATAGTTCTCCATGTGTTCTTAAAGTTAACAAATATGTGAATTCCTGTCTCCCTTTCTCTGTAGCCTATTCAGCACATGTATTTTTACATGCACATGAAGAATCCTACCTGGTATCCCACGTATATTCTTGTGAGGTGGCTGACTTGGCAGATACAAATTGTGAGAAGAGATCACTCCTCCCAAACGCTGTTGGAACTGAAAATTCAACCTATGGGTGAGCTTCCTACTTGAACAACAGGATACAAAAATCCATGTTCAGTAAAATAAATATTTTTGGATCTGTGGATGATATATATTTCATCATGAATTCCGAATGGCATATATATTTCGAATTTTTAATGTCTGTGTGTGTGTTTTTTTTTTGTGTGTATATATGGATATAATTCACATACACACACAAACTCTCTCCAGATTTTTCAAAATATGAAATATATGTGTCTTATGATACATTCCCTAAATTCATTCATGTTCATATATGTGGATTTATAATCAACTTTTCACAAGATTATTCTCAGAAATATTTATCCACCTGAAATACATATTTTTTTCCTAATACTGAAAACTAACTTCAGTGGATGGTGCATAGAAATCCTAATCTTTCTACAGTAACTGACCCAGTTTAACATCAATGCAAGTACATTCCTATGGGACATGATGTGTATTTTGACGTTCATTTTTATTCAACACTGGTACCTTACTATTTCTTCAGCTGATGCACATCATAGGATGTATATTTCATCCTCAAGTTTAAAAATTTCTAGGCATTTGGTTCACTTTCAATCCCTTCCTGCTTCAGAACACATGTATTCCTCCATGTTTCTTGACTAGTTTGTTCATGAGACTTCTTTCCAAACACATGATTTTCCATTTCCATAATCACTTTGGAAGCAAAACTCACACACCCTTCAGGGTAAACCATAACCCTAATATTGCCATTAGATGTATAACTGGTAGGAATGAATGATTGTGTATCAATATAAGATTTCCTATATACTTTCAGATATCAACTCAATCCATTATTTAAATTGGAAGCAGTTATGTTATTTATTCACAGTATGGTCTATTCATGCATTATCTCTATATTCATAGACCCAGGGTACACCTATTTGTACCCCCAAATACTAATTAATACGTCTTCAACATATTGCTCCCAGCAATGGTGGAAGAAATACTCATGTCACCTGATCTACATATACATTTTATCACTGTCATATTCTGGACAGAAAATGCAAAGGTCACACTTATGATGGTAGCAAAGCCTAATTGGAAAGTGAGCATGGATTACTAAAAACTTCCTTCTCCAGGTTGCCTAATGCTCTCCAATGTCAATCCTATTGGTGACTACACACTTGTTTCTTCCTAAGATTATTCAAACTCAACCCTGTTGAAAATGTCTAATCCTATCACTCACCTTATACTTTGCCTGATTTCCTAATGTCTCTATTGATATCTGCTTTCCTACATATTTTTCCCCAGTTCATCATTGTGACTGACTCTTCACATGTGCTGACATTTACATTCACTCTCTAACCGACACCCAATTGCTAAAGAACTTTTGGTCCAAATTTTACACTCACTCTTCTTCCTAAACCTACCGACTAGCTTCCTAATCTTACCTACTATCCCTTTTTGACTGGATGTTCTCTTCTACATTCAATCATCCGAGGTAGAAAGTCCTATGCAATTGTATATCCATTTATCTGAGACATCTGTGCACAATGTAATTCAAAGCTAAGTATCCCAATCAAGGGCCCAATGCCCTTCTGGCCTTCAAATCTTACTTAGATTTCTGTTTTCATGCATATATTTCACCTACATATGATTATAAATATCGCAGGTTCTCCATACCATTCTACAACTAGCAGAATGATTCCTAATCCAAATCCAACATGTTCTTAACCCTAAACAGACACTGTTCCCTCAATCTAACTTTACAGAAGAGCAGGGACAGAGTTGGTCTTACAATACAGGAATGGAGGGGATCTTCCACCTGCTGAGAACCTCAAAGGTCCATGCAGAAATGAACCCTGGAGAAGATGTAGGCAGCTATGAAGGACCTGAGAGAGCAAAAGTCATCTTCCATGGCAAACAACCTGGTCAGGATGAAGGGATGTGTCTGAATGAGCCTCTCTCTTCTTAATGTAAACAAGATGGACCAAACCAGGCCTGTGTGGAGAGCTGTTCCTTGGTGCCTATGGTGGATATTCCATTCTAACTTGTGAAAGTGTCACAGGAAGCAGGGGCAGCCTCCATCTCCTGGGACCCTTGCAAGCAACTGTTAGGACACAGTGGTTGCCAGGCAGTGACCTCATTCAGTTCCTGAAGGAAGTGACCTCACCTCACTTCCTTGGTGATGGAACTCTCTGAACTTGGGATCCAGGAAGCCAGGCACCCAGAGGCAGTCCCAGTCCCAGTCCCAGTGGGCTCACTTGTTTGGATTTACCAAGGACAGAGTCAGTCTTCCTTGGTCCCTACTGATGTGAGGATGGCCAAATGCCAGGAAAGCACTGAAGAGGGCCTTGCCTGAGAAAGCAGGTCGTGGCTCACCGCTGGCTCCTGACAACTTCACAGAGTTGGCCAACGAGGCCAGATCTGAGACAGGACAGGCCATTTCGGGGGAACATACTATGGCCCAGCAGTCAGACGACACTCCGGGTAGTCACAGACCTACTAGGGGGAAGGAGGTGCCTTTGTGGGTGTGGGGGTGAGTTTGTGGATTTTTCTCATGTTCTGAGAATAGGTAGGAAAGGCGGTTTGTTTGTTTGGAGTGGACTGTTTCCAGTAAGTCTTTTGACAAGGCGAGTGTTTCTAAGTTTGTGTATCTCACTGTGTCCCTGGTTGTAGACATTAGAAAAGAGAATGCATCAATGGATGTGTCCTGTCTAGTAGAAAGCTTCCCAGTATTCATCCTGCCCAATTTATGAATGGACTGCGGCTTGCCTTATGGATGGGCAACACCTACTATCTTCCTAAGTTCCTGATTTCTTCCTGCATTCTGGCCACTCTCCAGAATAGGCTCATGGTTTTGTGTCCAAGATATGTACCACCTCCAAGCTCTGTGACATGGCCATGTACTGGATAGCTGAAAGGAATGGTGAGCATCTCAGAAAGCTCAGATTTCAGTGGGAACAGTAAAGTCTCAGTGGAGAAAGCCTGCTTTGGGCCTTTTGCTTACCTATTGTTCTGTTGCCCTGAATGTCAGGAAGGCCTTTGCCTCAGGGCACCCCTTTGTGAAGCCTCAAGAAAACAGTTTTCAAATGGAAATGAATGGGCATCACCTGTGGCTCTTTGCTTCATTGCTTTGCAAAGGGATGTATCTGAATCAGCCTCTTGGCCCTGTGTGAGGCTGTGGCTTAGATTGTCAGCACCTGATGGATTGAAGAAAAATCCCATGTGTGCATCCAAAGCCGAAGTGGCAAAAAAGCAGTCATTTTGGATGAAGTCTCTCGCCTTCCTCTGTAAGGTTCCTGACCTCCATCAAGAGAGCATAGGGATCCTTTGGGTCAAATGAGTTCTTCAAAGCCCTGCAGAGGCTAGCCCATAGGTGCTTGGGTTTTCTCCTGACTCCAATTCACACAAAGAATCTATACCCCGCAGTCAGTAGGCCTCAAATTGGAAAAGCAGAGCAGTATTAAAGGCAGGCCTATTTGATCACTCCTGGTGCACAGGAAGGCTGTCCAGGCCACCCTGATATTAGGCAAATGAGGGGCAAGGGAGCTTATTGTGGACACTGTCTTGGGCTGCGCCCCTGATGGAAACCTCCAGCCAGAGGTTGTGATGAGTGTGTATATGGAAGAAGATGAGGGCCATGTGGCACTGTTTTGGTTGGAATTGTGGTCCTTTGTGTGGCGGTTGGAAGAGATGACTGGGTCCACCTTGGCGTGAACTCTGGTGTGATTCCCCTTGGAGACTGAGTTCTTGAACTGACCTCAGAGAAGTATTGCCATGAACTGTGTTGAGCTTTTAGTAGGCCACGCATGAGAGTCACCCTTGGAAACTGAGATCTAGGCCCAGGTTGGCTTTCCACAGAGCACTGGGAATCTCAGCCAGGATATCACATGATTTTATTCTTACAGACCTGGCAGCCATCGTTGAGAGTCAAAACACACATGGACCTCACATGGTAGACCTCAATGGGCCTGGCTTCATGCGACCTTTTGGCCACTCTTTGGGAAGCCTTGTTTGTGAGAGTTCTCCAGAGCTTTCATTGAAATGAGCTTCCTCACCATTTAATGGTTCCTGAATGAATGGAAACCCACAGTGCCTCCAACTTCATCCTTGAAAAATGGCTAGATAAATGCCATGAAATTTTTAAGTTCCCATGACCAGGTGGCACTGGAGAACCTTTGGATGTCCTGTTGCTGATCAGGAGTGCACCAGACAGTGCCTTGATTGACTGGGTTTCATGAAAATGGTGTAGAACAGAGATGCCAGTAAGTTGGGGCCTGCTGAGTAGTGGGCCTAGAGAAGTGGTGTGCAGGAGTGTGATAAAACATCTGTGGTAGGGCCATGTGGATGTGACATTGGCTTCCAAATGGCTTGTGACTGACATGGAGCAGCCGGCAGACACTTATATGTAAAGGCATCTTGTTATATGGAGAGGTTTCAGGACAATGTTCAGAATCAGGTTGCTAGGGTCAAGGGGGCAAGCTCTGTGGAATAGAAAACTGGTTGGTGCCTTCTCCTGGGACCCTGACCCACCACACGTGACAGAACTCCCTCCAGCACTGTGTCCCAGTTGAACTCCTTGTATTTCATGAAGCAAATACCAAACTCCCAGTGCAGCAGCAAGAAACACCACGAAAAGTAGAGGAGGACCAAATGGCTTCACAGTCCACACGGGGAGACACTTAGCCTCCAGTGGCCACTGTGGACCTACAAAGAGAGAATTCAGCACTTCTGCCTCATGTTCATTGGAAAATCAGCAACCATGTCCTCCAGGTCACATAGATGCAGACCCAGCTTTGATGGTCTTACTACAAAGGAAGCTAAAGCTCCTGACAACAACATATATTTCAAGTGCCCAACCTCAGAGGCAGTTTCTCACGAAGTCTTTAGGCCAGCAGAGCTCCATGTTTGTGGAGTGTTTACCCTGTCCCTTACTTATGGAAACTCCTCTACCACCTCCAAGCTTGTGAACTCCTGAGCATTTTCCATTCCACATATGTATCCACAGATTTTCTAACTCTTCCCCTTGAGTTGCTTCTTCCTTGGGGCGAAGGTCATGTCAAGGCATTGTTCTGGATGAGAGTGGGAAGATTTTTGTGTAGCACGTATTTGCATACACATTGGATTCATTTCCTATTTTCCATTGGAAATACTGATTCCCTGACACTAACCCATACCCTACTAGACTCTGACTATGAATCCCAATATGATGGAGAAAAAGAACCCAAACAGAATAGAAATACAAGCAGTTCAGAGGAGGCATGGTGTATAGTTGCACTTGCCTTTTGCATTATAAAGGGTAGGTGTTATAAATCGAGTCCAATTGAATAGAAATAGTTCTCCATGTCTTCTTAAAGTTAACAAATATGTGAATTCCTGTCTCCCTTTCTCTGTAGCCTATTCAGCACATGTATTTTTACATGCACATGAAGAATCCTACCTGGTATCCCACGTATATTCTTGTGAGGTGGCTGACTTGGCAGATACAAATTGTGAGAAGAGATCACTCCTCCCAAACGCTGTTGGAACTGAAAATTCAAACTATGGGTGAGCTTCCTACTTGAACAACAGGATACAAAAATCCATGTTCAGTAAAATAAATATTTTTGGATCTGTGGATGATATATATTTCATCATGAATTTCGAATGGCATATATATTTCGAATTTTTAATGTCTGTGTGTGTGTTTTGTGTGTGTGTGTATATATGGATATAAATACACATACACACACAAACTCTCTCCAGATTTTTCAAAATATGAAATATATGTGTCTTATGATACATTCCCTAAATTCATTCATGTTCATATATGTGGATTTATAATCAACTTTTCACAAGATTATTCTCAGAAATATTTATCCACCTGAAATACATATTTTTTTCCTAGTACTGAAAACTAACTTCAGTGGATGGTGCATAGAAATCCTAATCTTTCTACAGTAACTGACCCAGTTTAACATCAATGCAAGTACATTCCTATGGGACATGATGTGTATTTTGACGTTCATTTTTATTCAACACTGGTACCTTACTATTTCTTCAGCTGATGCACATCATAGGATGTATATTTCATCCTCAAGTTTAAAAATTTCTAGGCATTTGGTTCACTTTCAATCCCTTCCTGCTTCAGAACACATGTATTCCTCCATGTTTCTTGACTGGTTTGTTCATGAGACTTCTTTCCAAACACATGATTTTCCATTTCCATAATCACTTTGGAAGCAAAACTCACACACCCTTCAGGGTAAACCATAACCCTAATATTGCCATTAGATGTATAACTGGTAGGAATGAATGATTGTGTATCAATATAAGATTTCCTATATACTTTCAGATATCAACTCAATCCATTATTTAAATTGGAAGCAGTTATATTATTTATTCACAGTATGGTCTATTCATGCATTATCTCTATATTCATTGACCCAGGGTACACCTATTTGTACCCCCAAATACTAATTAATACGTCTTCAACATATTGCTCCCAGCAATGGTGGAAGAAATACTCATGTCACCTGATCTACATATACATTTTATCACTGTGATATTCTGGACACAAAATGCAAAGGTCACACTTATGATTGTAGCAAAGCCTAATTGGAAAGTGAGCATGGATTACTAAAAACTTCCTTCTCCAGGTTGCCTAATGCTCTCCAATGTCAATCCTATTGGTGACTACACACTTGTTTCTTCCTAAGATTACATATTCAACCTCAACCCTGTTGAAAATGTCTAATCCTATCACTCACCTTATACTTTGCCTGATTTCCTAATGTCTCTATTGATATCTGCTTTCCTACATATTTTTCCCCAGTTCATCATTGTGACTGACTCTTCACATGTGCTGACATTTACATTCACTCTCTAACCGACACCCAATTGCTAAAGAACTTTTGGTCCAAATTTTACACTCACTCTTCTTCCTAATCCTACCGACTAGCTTCCTAATCTTACCTACTATCCCTTTTTGACTGGATGTTCTCTTCTACATTCAATGATCCAAGGTACATGGTCCTATGCCATTGTATATCAATTTATCTGAGACATCTGTGCACAATGTAATTCAAAGCTAAGTATCCCAATCAAGGGCCCAATGCCCTTCTGGCCTTCAAATCTTAGATTTCTGTTTTCATGCATATATTTCACCTATATATGATTATAAACATCTCAGGTTCCCAATACCATTCTACAACCAGCAGAATGATTCCTAACCCAAATCGAACATGTTCTTAACCCTAACCAGACACTGTTCCCTCAATCTAACTTTACAGAAGAGCAGGGAAAGAGTTGGTCTTACAATACAGGAATGGAGGGGATCTTCCACCTGCTGAGAACCTCAAAGGTCCATGCAGAAATGAACCCTGGAGAAGATGTAGGCAGCTATGAAGGACCTGAGAGAGCAAAAGTCATCTTCCATGGCAAACAACCTGGTCAGGATGAAGGGATGTGTCTGAATGAGCCACTCTCTTCTTAATGTAGACAAGATGGACCAAAGCAGGCCTGTGTGGAGAGCTGTTCCTTGGTGCCTATGGTGGATATTCCATTCTAACTTGTGAAAGTGTCACAGGAAGCAGGGGCAGCCTCCATCTCCTGGGAGCCTTGCAAGCAACTGTTAGGACACAGTGGTTGCCAGGCAGTGACCTCATTCAGTTCCTGAAGGAAGTGACCTCACCTCACTTCCTTGGTGATGGAACTCTCTGAACTTGGGATCCAGGAAGCCAGGCACCGAGAGGCAGTCCCAGTCCCAGTCGCAGTGGGCTCACTTGTTTGGATTTACCAAGGACAGAGTCAGTCTTCCTTGGTCCCTACTGATGTGAGGATGGCCAAATGCCAGGAAAGCACTGAAGAGGGCCTTGCCTGAGAAAGCAGGTCGTGGCTCACCGCTGGCTCCTGACAACTTCACAGAGTTGGCCAACGAGGCCAGATCTGAGACAGGACAGGCCATTTCGGGGGAACATACTATGGCCCAGCAGTCAGACGACACTCCGGGTAGTCACAGACCTACTAGGGGGAAGGAGGTGCCTTTGTGGGTGTGGGGGTGAGTTTGTGGATTTTTCTCATGTTCTGAGAATAGGTAGGAAAGGCGGTTTGTTTGTTTGGAGTGGACTGTTTCCAGTAAGTCTTTTGACAAGGCGAGTGTTTCTAAGTTTGTGTATCTCACTGTGTCCCTGGTTGTAGACATTAGAAAAGAGAATGCATCAATGGATGTGTCCTGTCTAGTAGAAAGCTTCCCAGTATTCATCCTGCCCAATTTATGAATGGACTGCGGCTTGCCTTATGGATGGGCAACACCTACTATCTTCCTAAGTTCCTGATTTCTTCCTGCATTCTGGCCACTCTCCAGAATAGGCTCATGGTTTTGTGTCCAAGATATGTACCACCTCCAAGCTCTGTGACATGGCCATGTACTGGATAGCTGAAAGGAATGGTGAGCATCTCAGAAAGCTCAGATTTCAGTGGGAACAGTAAAGTCTCAGTGGAGAAAGCCTGCTTTGGGCCTTTTGCTTACCTATTGTTCTGTTGCCCTGAATGTCAGGAAGGCCTTTGCCTCAGGGCACCCCTTTGTGAAGCCTCAAGAAAACAGTTTTCAAATGGAAATGAATGGGCATCACCTGTGGCTCTTTGCTTCATTGCTTTGCAAAGGGATGTATCTGAATCAGCCTCTTGGCCCTGTGTGAGGCTGTGGCTTAGATTGTCAGCACCTGATGGATTGAAGAAAAATCCCATGTGTGCATCCAAAGCCGAAGTGGCAAAAAAGCAGTCATTTTGGATGAAGTCTCTCGCCTTCCTCTGTAAGGTTCCTGACCTCCATCAAGAGAGCATAGGGATCCTTTGGGTCAAATGAGTTCTTCAAAGCCCTGCAGAGGCTAGCCCATAGGTGCTTGGGTTTTCTCCTGACTCCAATTCACACAAAGAATCTATACCCCGCAGTCAGTAGGCCTCAAATTGGAAAAGCAGAGCAGTATTAAAGGCAGGCCTATTTGATCACTCCTGGTGCACAGGAAGGCTGTCCAGGCCACCCTGATATTAGGCAAATGAGGGGCAAGGGAGCTTATTGTGGACACTGTCTTGGGCTGCGCCCCTGATGGAAACCTCCAGCCAGAGGTTGTGATGAGTGTGTATATGGAAGAAGATGAGGGCCATGTGCCAGTGTTTTGGTTGGAATTGTGGTCCTTTGTGTGGCGGTTGGAAGAGATGACTGGGTCCACCTTGGCGTGAACTCTGGTGTGATTCCCCTTGGAGACTGAGTTCTGGAACTGACCTCAGAGAAGTATTGCCATGAACTGTGTTGAGCTTTTAGTAGGCCACGCATGAGAGTCACCCTTGGAAACTGAGATCTAGGCCCAGGTTGGCTTTCCACAGAGCACTGGGAATCTCAGCCAGGATATCACATGATTTTATTCTTACAGACCGGGCAGCCATCCTTGAGAGTGAAAACACACATGGACCTCACATGGTAGACCTCAATGGGCCTGGCTTCTTGCGACCTTTTGGCCACTCTTTGGGAAGCCTTGTTTGTGAGAGTTCTCCAGAGCTTTCATTGAAATGAGCTTCCTCACCATTTAATGGTTCCTGAATGAATGGAAACCCACAGTGCCTCCAACTTCATCCTTGAAAAATGGCTAGATAAATGCCATGAAATTTTTAAGTTCCCATGACCAGGTGGTACTGGAGAACCTTTGGATGTCCTGTTGCTGATCAGGAGTGTACCAGACAGTGCCTTGATTGACTGGGTTTCATGAAAATGGTGTAGAACAGAGATGCCAGTAAGTTGGGGCCTGCTGAGTAGTGGGCCTAGAGAAGTGGTGTGCAGGAGTGTGATAAAACATCTGTGGTAGGGCCATGTGGATGTGACATTGGCTTCCAAATGGCTTGTGACTGACATGGAGCAGCCGGCAGACACTTATATGTAAAGGCATCTTGTTATATGGAGAGGTTTCAGGACAATGTTCAGAATCAGGTTGCTAGGGTCAAGGGGGCAAGCTCTGTGGGATAGAAAACTGGTTGGTGCCTTCTCCTGGGACCCTGACCCACCACACGTGACAGAACTCCCTCCAGCACTGTGTCCCAGTTGAACTCCTTGTATTTCATGAAGCAAATACCAAACTCCCAGTGCAGCAGCAAGAAACACCACAAAATGTAGAGGAGGACCAAGTGGCTTCACAGTCCACACGGGGAGACACTTAGCCTCCAGTGGCCACTGTGGACCTACAAAGAGAGAATTCAGCACTTCTGCCTCATGTTCATTGGAAAATCAGCAACCATGTCCTCCAGGTCACATAGATGCAGACCCAGCTTTGATGGTCTCACTACAAAGGAAGCTAAAGCTCCTGACAACAACATATATTTCAAGTGCCCAACCTCAGAGGCAGTTTCTCACGAAGTCTTTAGGCCAGCAGAGCTCCATGTTTGTGGAGTGTTTACCCTGTCCCTTACTTATGGAAACTCCTCTACCACCTCCAAGCTTGTGAACTCCTGAGCATTTTCCATTCCACATATGTATCCACAGATTTTCTAACTCTTCCCCTCGAGTTGCTTCTTCCTTGGGGCGAAGGTCATGTCAAGGCATTGTTCTGGATGAGAGTGGGAAGATTTTTGTGTAGCACGTATTTGCATACACATTGGATTCATTTCCTATTTTCCATTGGAAATACTGATTCCCTGACACTAACCCATACCCTACTAGACTCTGACTATGAATCCCAATATGATGGAGAAAAAGAACCCAAACAGAATAGAAATACAAGCAGTTCAGAGGAGGCATGGTGTATAGTTGCACTTGCCTTTTGCATTATAAAGGGTAGGTGTTATAAATCGAGTCCAATTGAATAGAAATAGTTCTCCATGTCTTCTTAAAGTTAACAAATATGTGAATTCCTGTCTCCCTTTCTCTGTAGCCTATTCAGCACATGTATTTTTACATGCACATGAAGAATCCTACCTGGTATCCCACGTATATTCTTGTGAGGTGGCTGACTTGGCAGATACAAATTGTGAGAAGAGATCACTCCTCCCAAACGCTGTTGGAACTGAAAATTCAAACTATGGGTGAGCTTCCTACTTGAACAACAGGATACAAAAATCCATGTTCAGTAAAATAAATATTTTTGGATCTGTGGATGATATATATTTCATCATGAATTTCGAATGGCATATATATTTCGAATTTTTAATGTCTGTGTGTGTGTTTTGTGTGTGTGTGTATATATGGATATAAATACACATACACACACAAACTCTCTCCAGATTTTTCAAAATATGAAATATATGTGTCTTATGATACATTCCCTAAATTCATTCATGTTCATATATGTGGATTTATAATCAACTTTTCACAAGATTATTCTCAGAAATATTTATCCACCTGAAATACATATTTTTTTCCTAGTACTGAAAACTAACTTCAGTGGATGGTGCATAGAAATCCTAATCTTTCTACAGTAACTGACCCAGTTTAACATCAATGCAAGTACATTCCTATGGGACATGATGTGTATTTTGACGTTCATTTTTATTCAACACTGGTACCTTACTATTTCTTCAGCTGATGCACATCATAGGATGTATATTTCATCCTCAAGTTTAAAAATTTCTAGGCATTTGGTTCACTTTCAATCCCTTCCTGCTTCAGAACACATGTATTCCTCCATGTTTCTTGACTGGTTTGTTCATGAGACTTCTTTCCAAACACATGATTTTCCATTTCCATAATCACTTTGGAAGCAAAACTCACACACCCTTCAGGGTAAACCATAACCCTAATATTGCCATTAGATGTATAACTGGTAGGAATGAATGATTGTGTATCAATATAAGATTTCCTATATACTTTCAGATATCAACTCAATCCATTATTTAAATTGGAAGCAGTTATATTATTTATTCACAGTATGGTCTATTCATGCATTATCTCTATATTCATTGACCCAGGGTACACCTATTTGTACCCCCAAATACTAATTAATACGTCTTCAACATATTGCTCCCAGCAATGGTGGAAGAAATACTCATGTCACCTGATCTACATATACATTTTATCACTGTGATATTCTGGACACAAAATGCAAAGGTCACACTTATGATTGTAGCAAAGCCTAATTGGAAAGTGAGCATGGATTACTAAAAACTTCCTTCTCCAGGTTGCCTAATGCTCTCCAATGTCAATCCTATTGGTGACTACACACTTGTTTCTTCCTAAGATTACATATTCAACCTCAACCCTGTTGAAAATGTCTAATCCTATCACTCACCTTATACTTTGCCTGATTTCCTAATGTCTCTATTGATATCTGCTTTCCTACATATTTTTCCCCAGTTCATCATTGTGACTGACTCTTCACATGTGCTGACATTTACATTCACTCTCTAACCGACACCCAATTGCTAAAGAACTTTTGGTCCAAATTTTACACTCACTCTTCTTCCTAATCCTACCGACTAGCTTCCTAATCTTACCTACTATCCCTTTTTGACTGGATGTTCTCTTCTACATTCAATGATCCAAGGTACATGGTCCTATGCCATTGTATATCAATTTATCTGAGACATCTGTGCACAATGTAATTCAAAGCTAAGTATCCCAATCAAGGGCCCAATGCCCTTCTGGCCTTCAAATCTTAGATTTCTGTTTTCATGCATATATTTCACCTATATATGATTATAAACATCTCAGGTTCCCAATACCATTCTACAACCAGCAGAATGATTCCTAACCCAAATCGAACATGTTCTTAACCCTAACCAGACACTGTTCCCTCAATCTAACTTTACAGAAGAGCAGGGAAAGAGTTGGTCTTACAATACAGGAATGGAGGGGATCTTCCACCTGCTGAGAACCTCAAAGGTCCATGCAGAAATGAACCCTGGAGAAGATGTAGGCAGCTATGAAGGACCTGAGAGAGCAAAAGTCATCTTCCATGGCAAACAACCTGGTCAGGATGAAGGGATGTGTCTGAATGAGCCACTCTCTTCTTAATGTAGACAAGATGGACCAAAGCAGGCCTGTGTGGAGAGCTGTTCCTTGGTGCCTATGGTGGATATTCCATTCTAACTTGTGAAAGTGTCACAGGAAGCAGGGGCAGCCTCCATCTCCTGGGAGCCTTGCAAGCAACTGTTAGGACACAGTGGTTGCCAGGCAGTGACCTCATTCAGTTCCTGAAGGAAGTGACCTCACCTCACTTCCTTGGTGATGGAACTCTCTGAACTTGGGATCCAGGAAGCCAGGCACCGAGAGGCAGTCCCAGTCCCAGTCGCAGTGGGCTCACTTGTTTGGATTTACCAAGGACAGAGTCAGTCTTCCTTGGTCCCTACTGATGTGAGGATGGCCAAATGCCAGGAAAGCACTGAAGAGGGCCTTGCCTGAGAAAGCAGGTCGTGGCTCACCGCTGGCTCCTGACAACTTCACAGAGTTGGCCAACGAGGCCAGATCTGAGACAGGACAGGCCATTTCGGGGGAACATACTATGGCCCAGCAGTCAGACGACACTCCGGGTAGTCACAGACCTACTAGGGGGAAGGAGGTGCCTTTGTGGGTGTGGGGGTGAGTTTGTGGATTTTTCTCATGTTCTGAGAATAGGTAGGAAAGGCGGTTTGTTTGTTTGGAGTGGACTGTTTCCAGTAAGTCTTTTGACAAGGCGAGTGTTTCTAAGTTTGTGTATCTCACTGTGTCCCTGGTTGTAGACATTAGAAAAGAGAATGCATCAATGGATGTGTCCTGTCTAGTAGAAAGCTTCCCAGTATTCATCCTGCCCAATTTATGAATGGACTGCGGCTTGCCTTATGGATGGGCAACACCTACTATCTTCCTAAGTTCCTGATTTCTTCCTGCATTCTGGCCACTCTCCAGAATAGGCTCATGGTTTTGTGTCCAAGATATGTACCACCTCCAAGCTCTGTGACATGGCCATGTACTGGATAGCTGAAAGGAATGGTGAGCATCTCAGAAAGCTCAGATTTCAGTGGGAACAGTAAAGTCTCAGTGGAGAAAGCCTGCTTTGGGCCTTTTGCTTACCTATTGTTCTGTTGCCCTGAATGTCAGGAAGGCCTTTGCCTCAGGGCACCCCTTTGTGAAGCCTCAAGAAAACAGTTTTCAAATGGAAATGAATGGGCATCACCTGTGGCTCTTTGCTTCATTGCTTTGCAAAGGGATGTATCTGAATCAGCCTCTTGGCCCTGTGTGAGGCTGTGGCTTAGATTGTCAGCACCTGATGGATTGAAGAAAAATCCCATGTGTGCATCCAAAGCCGAAGTGGCAAAAAAGCAGTCATTTTGGATGAAGTCTCTCGCCTTCCTCTGTAAGGTTCCTGACCTCCATCAAGAGAGCATAGGGATCCTTTGGGTCAAATGAGTTCTTCAAAGCCCTGCAGAGGCTAGCCCATAGGTGCTTGGGTTTTCTCCTGACTCCAATTCACACAAAGAATCTATACCCCGCAGTCAGTAGGCCTCAAATTGGAAAAGCAGAGCAGTATTAAAGGCAGGCCTATTTGATCACTCCTGGTGCACAGGAAGGCTGTCCAGGCCACCCTGATATTAGGCAAATGAGGGGCAAGGGAGCTTATTGTGGACACTGTCTTGGGCTGCGCCCCTGATGGAAACCTCCAGCCAGAGGTTGTGATGAGTGTGTATATGGAAGAAGATGAGGGCCATGTGCCAGTGTTTTGGTTGGAATTGTGGTCCTTTGTGTGGCGGTTGGAAGAGATGACTGGGTCCACCTTGGCGTGAACTCTGGTGTGATTCCCCTTGGAGACTGAGTTCTGGAACTGACCTCAGAGAAGTATTGCCATGAACTGTGTTGAGCTTTTAGTAGGCCACGCATGAGAGTCACCCTTGGAAACTGAGATCTAGGCCCAGGTTGGCTTTCCACAGAGCACTGGGAATCTCAGCCAGGATATCACATGATTTTATTCTTACAGACCGGGCAGCCATCCTTGAGAGTCAAAACACACATGGACCTCACATGGTAGACCTCAATGGGCCTGGCTTCATGCGACCTTTTGGCCACTCTTTGGGAAGCCTTGTTTGTGAGAGTTCTCCAGAGCTTTCATTGAAATGAGCTTCCTCACCATTTAATGGTTCCTGAATGAATGGAAACCCACAGTGCCTCCAACTTCATCCTTGAAAAATGGCTAGATAAATGCCATGAAATTTTTAAGTTCCCATGACCAGGTGGTACTGGAGAACCTTTGGATGTCCTGTTGCTGATCAGGAGTGTACCAGACAGTGCCTTGATTGACTGGGTTTCATGAAAATGGTGTAGAACAGAGATGCCAGTAAGTTGGGGCCTGCTGAGTAGTGGGCCTAGAGAAGTGGTGTGCAGGAGTGTGATAAAACATCTGTGGTAGGGCCATGTGGATGTGACATTGGCTTCCAAATGGCTTGTGACTGACATGGTGCAGCCGGCAGACACTTATATGTAAAGGCATCTTGTTATATGGAGAGGTTTCAGGACAATGTTCAGAATCAGGTTGCTAGGGTCAAGGGGGCAAGCTCTGTGGGATAGAAAACTGGTTGGTGCCTTCTCCTGGGACCCTGACCCACCACACGTGACAGAACTCCCTCCAGCACTGTGTCCCAGTTGAACTCCTTGTATTTCATGAAGCAAATACCAAACTCCCAGTGCAGCAGCAAGAAACACCACAAAATGTAGAGGAGGACCAAGTGGCTTCACAGTCCACACGGGGAGACACTTAGCCTCCAGTGGCCACTGTGGACCTACAAAGAGAGAATTCAGCACTTCTGCCTCATGTTCATTGGAAAATCAGCAACCATGTCCTCCAGGTCACATAGATGCAGACCCAGCTTTGATGGTCTCACTACAAAGGAAGCTAAAGCTCCTGACAACAACATATATTTCAAGTGCCCAACCTCAGAGGCAGTTTCTCACGAAGTCTTTAGGCCAGCAGAGCTCCATGTTTGTGGAGTGTTTACCCTGTCCCTTACTTATGGAAACTCCTCTACCATCTCCAAGCTTGTGAACTCCTGAGCATTTTCCATTCCACATATGTATCCACAGATTTTCTAACTCTTCCCCTCGAGTTGCTTCTTCCTTGGGGCGAAGGTCATGTCAAGGCATTGTTCTGGATGAGAGTGGGAAGATTTTTGTGTAGCATGTATTTGCATACACATTGGATTCATTTCCTATTTTCCATTGGAAATACTGATTCCCTGACACTAACCCATACCCTACTAGACTCTGACTATGAATCCTAATATGATGGAGAAAAAGAACCCAAACAGAATAGAAATACAAGCAGTTCAGAGGAGGCATGGTGTATAGTTGCACTTGCCTTTTGCATTATAAAGGGTAGGTGTTATAAATCGAGTCCAATTGAATAGAAATAGTTCTCCATGTGTTCTTAAAGTTAACAAATATGTGAATTCCTGTCTCCCTTTCTCTGTAGCCTATTCAGCACATGTATTTTTACATGCACATGAAGAATCCTACCTGGTATCCCACGTATATTCTTGTGAGGTGGCTGACTTGGCAGATACAAATTGTGAGAAGAGATCACTCCTCCCAAACGCTGTTGGAACTGAAAATTCAAACTATGGGTGTGCTTCCTACTTGAACAACAGGATACAAAAATCCATGTTCAGTAAAATAAATATTTTTGGATCTGTGGATGATATATATTTCATCATGAATTTCAAATGGCATATATATTTCGAATTTTTAATGTCTGTGTGTGTGTTTTGTGTGTGTGTGTATATATGGATATAAATACACATACACACACAAACTCTCTCCAGATTTTTCAAAATATGAAATATATGTGTCTTATGATACATTCCCTAAATTCATTCATGTTCATATATGTGGATTTATAATCAACTTTTCACAAGATTATTCTCAGAAATATTTATCCACCTGAAATACATATTTTTTTCCTAGTACTGAAAACTAACTTCAGTGGATGGTGCATAGAAATCCTAATCTTTCTACAGTAACTGACCCAGTTTAACATCAATGCAAGTACATTCCTATGGGACATGATGTGTATTTTGACGTTCATTTTTATTCAACACTGGTACCTTACTATTTCTTCAGCTGATGCACATCATAGGATGTATATTTCATCCTCAAGTTTAAAAATTTCTAGGCATTTGGTTCACTTTCAATCCCTTCCTGCTTCAGAACACATGTATTCCTCCATGTTTCTTGACTGGTTTGTTCATGAGACTTCTTTCCAAACACATGATTTTCCATTTCCATAATCACTTTGGAAGCAAAACTCACACACCCTTCAGGGTAAACCATAACCCTAATATTGCCATTAGATGTATAACTGGTAGGAATGAATGATTGTGTATCAATATAAGATTTCCTATATACTTTCAGATATCAACTCAATCCATTATTTAAATTGCAAGCAGTTATATTATTTATTCACAGTATGGTCTATTCATGCATTATCTCTATATTCATTGACCCAGGGTACACCTATTTGTACCCCCAAATACTAATTAATACGTCTTCAACATATTGCTCCCAGCAATGGTGGAAGAAATACTCATGTCACCTGATCTACATATACATTTTATCACTGTGATATTCTGGACACAAAATGCAAAGGTCACACTTATGATTGTAGCAAAGCCTAATTGGAAAGTGAGCATGGATTACTAAAAACTTCCTTCTCCAGGTTGCCTAATGCTCTCCAATGTCAATCCTATTGGTGACTACACACTTGTTTCTTCCTAAGATTACATATTCAACCTCAACCCTGTTGAAAATGTCTAATCCTATCACTCACCTTATACTTTGCCTGATTTCCTAATGTCTCTATTGATATCTGCTTTCCTACATATTTTTCCCCAGTTCATCATTGTGACTGACTCTTCACATGTGCTGACATTTACATTCACTCTCTAACCGACACCCAATTGCTAAAGAACTTTTGGTCCAAATTTTACACTCACTCTTCTTCCTAAACCTACCGACTAGCTTCCTAATCTTACCTACTATCCCTTTTTGACTGGATGTTCTCTTCTACATTCATTGATCCAAGGTACATGGTCCTATGCCATTGTATATCAATTTATCTGAGACATCTGTGCACAATGTAATTCAAAGCTAAGTATCCCAATCAAGGGCCCAATGCCCTTCTGGCCTTCAAATCTTAGATTTCTGTTTTCATGCATATATTTCACCTATATATGATTATAAATATCGCAGGTTCCCCATACCATTCTACAACTAGCAGAATGATTCCTAATCCAAATCCAACATGTTCTTAACCCTAAACAGACACTGTTCCCTCAATCTAACTTTACAGAAGAGCAGGGACAGAGTTGGTCTTACAATACAGGAATGGAGGGGATCTTCCACCTGCTGAGAACCTCAAAGGTCCATGCAGAAATGAACCCTGGAGAAGATGTAGGCAGCTATGAAGGACCTGAGAGAGCAAAAGTCATCTTCCATGGCAAACAACCTGGTCAGGATGAAGGGATGTGTCTGAATGAGCCTCTCTCTTCTTAATGTAGACAAGATGGACCAAACCAGGCCTGTGTGGAGAGCTGTTCCTTGGTGCCTATGGTGGATATTCCATTCTAACTTGTGAAAGTGTCACAGGAAGCAGGGGCAGCCTCCATCTCCTGGGAGCCTTGCAAGCAACTGTTAGGACACAGTGGTTGCCAGGCAGTGACCTCATTCAGTTCCTGAAGGAAGTGACCTCACCTCACTTCCTTGGTGATGGAACTCTCTGAACTTGGGATCCAGGAAGCCAGGCACCCAGAGGCAGTCCCAGTCCCAGTCCCAGTGGGCTCACTTGTTTGGATTTACCAAGGACAGAGTCAGTCTTCCTTGGTCCCTACTGATGTGAGGATGGCCAAATGCCAGGAAAGCACTGAAGAGGGCCTTGCCTGAGAAAGCAGGTCGTGGCTCACCGCTGGCTCCTGACAACTTCACAGAGTTGGCCAACGAGGCCAGATCTGAGACAGGACAGGCCATTTCGGGGGAACATACTATGGCCCAGCAGTCAGACGACACTCCGGGTAGTCACAGACCTACTAGGGGGAAGGAGGTGCCTTTGTGGGTGTGGGGGTGAGTTTGTGGATTTTTCTCATGTTCTGAGAATAGGTAGGAAAGGCGGTTTGTTTGTTTGGAGTGGACTGTTTCCAGTAAGTCTTTTGACAAGGCGAGTGTTTCTAAGTTTGTGTATCTCACTGTGTCCCTGGTTGTAGACATTAAGAAAGAGAATGCATCAATGGATGTGTCCTGTCTAGTAGAAAGCTTCCCAGTATTCATCCTGCCCAATTTATGAATGGACTGCGGCTTGCCTTATGGATGGGCAACACCTACTATCTTCCTAAGTTCCTGATTTCTTCCTGCATTCTGGCCACTCTCCAGAATAGGCTCATGGTTTTGTGTCCAAGATATGTACCACCTCCAAGCTCTGTGACATGGCCATGTACTGGATAGCTGAAAGGAATGGTGAGCATCTCAGAAAGCTCAGATATCAGTGGGAACAGTAAAGTCTCAGTGGAGAAAGCCTGCTTTGGGCCTTTTGCTTACCTATTGTTCTGTTGCCCTGAATGTCAGGAAGGCCTTTGCCTCAGGGCACCCCTTTGTGAAGCCTCAAGAAAACAGTTTTCAAATGGAAATGAATGGGCATCACCTGTGGCTCTTTGCTTCATTGCTTTGCAAAGGGATGTATCTGAATCAGCCTCTTGGCCCTGTGTGAGGCTGTGGCTTAGATTGTCAGCACCTGATGGATTGAAGAAAAATCCCATGTGTGCATCCAAAGCCGAAGTGGCAAAAAAGCAGTCATTTTGGATGAAGTCTCTCGCCTTCCTCTGTAAGGTTCCTGACCTCCATCAAGAGAGCATAGGGATCCTTTGGGTCAAATGAGTTCTTCAAAGCCCTGCAGAGGCTAGCCCATAGGTGCTTGGGTTTTCTCCTGACTCCAATTCACACAAAGAATCTATACCCCGCAGTCAGTAGGCCTCAAATTGGAAAAGCAGAGCAGTATTAAAGGCAGGCCTATTTGATCACTCCTGGTGCACAGGAAGGCTGTCCAGGCCACCCTGATATTAGGCAAATGAGGGGCAAGGGAGCTTATTGTGGACACTGTCTTGGGCTGCGCCCCTGATGGAAACCTCCAGCCAGAGGTTGTGATGAGTGTGTATATGGAAGAAGATGAGGGCCATGTGGCACTGTTTTGGTTGGAATTGTGGTCCTTTGTGTGGCGGTTGGAAGAGATGACTGGGTCCACCTTGGCGTGAACTCTGGTGTGATTCCCCTTGGAGACTGAGTTCTTGAACTGACCTCAGAGAAGTATTGCCATGAACTGTGTTGAGCTTTTAGTAGGCCACGCATGAGGGTCGCCCTTGGAAACTGAGATCTAGGCCCAGGTTGGCTTTCCACAGAGCACTGGGAATCTCAGCCAGGATATCACATGATTTTATTCTTACAGACCGGGCAGCCATCCTTGAGAGTGAAAACACACATGGACCTCACATGGTAGACCTCAATGGGCCTGGCTTCATGCGACCTTTTGGCCACTCTTTGGGAAGCCTTGTTTGTGAGAGTTCTCCAGAGCTTTCATTGAAATGAGCTTCCTCACCATTTAATGGTTCCTGAATGAATGGAAACCCACAGTGCCTCCAACTTCATCCTTGAAAAATGGCTAGATAAATGCCATGAAATTTTTAAGTTCCCATGACCAGGTGGCACTGGAGAACCTTTGGATGTCCTGTTGCTGATCAGGAGTGTACCAGACAGTGCCTTGATTGACTGGGTTTCATGAAAATGGTGTAGAACAGAGATGCCAGTAAGTTGGGGCCTGCTGAGTAGTGGGCCTAGAGAAGTGGTGTGCAGGAGTGTGATAAAACATCTGTGGTAGGGCCATGTGGATGTGACATTGGCTTCCAAATGGCTTGTGACTGACATGGAGCAGCCGGCAGACACTTATATGTAAAGGCATCTTGTTATATGGAGAGGTTTCAGGACAATGTTCAGAATCAGGTTGCTAGGGTCAAGGGGGCAAGCTCTGTGGGATAGAAAACTGGTTGGTGCCTTCTCCTGGGACCCTGACCCACCACACGTGACAGAACTCCCTCCAGCACTGTGTCCCAGTTGAACTCCTTGTATTTCATGAAGCAAATACCAAACTCCCAGTGCAGCAGCAAGAAACACCACAAAATGTAGAGGAGGACCAAGTGGCTTCACAGTCCACACGGGGAGACACTTAGCCTCCAGTGGCCACTGTGGACCTACAAAGAGAGAATTCAGCACTTCTGCCTCATGTTCATTGGAAAATCAGCAACCATGTCCTCCAGGTCACATAGATGCAGACCCAGCTTTGATGGTCTCACTACAAAGGAAGCTAAAGCTCCTGACAACAACATATATTTCAAGTGCCCAACCTCAGAGGCAGTTTCTCACGAAGTCTTTAGGCCAGCAGAGCTCCATGTTTGTGGAGTGTTTACCCTGTCCCTTACTTATGGAAACTCCTCTACCACCTCCAAGGTTGTGAACTCCTGAGCATTTTCCATTCCACATATGTATCCACAGATTTTCTAACTCTTCCCCTCGAGTTGCTTCTTCCTTGGGGCGAAGGTCATGTCAAGGCATTGTTCTGGATGAGAGTGGGAAGATTTTTGTGTAGCACGTATTTGCATACACATTGGATTCATTTCCTATTTTCCATTTGAAATACTGATTCCCTGACACTAACCCATACCCTTCTAGACTCTGACTATGAATCCTAATATGATGGAGAAAAAGAACCCAAACAGAATAGAAATACAAGCAGTTCATAGGAGGCATGGTGTATAGTTGCACTTGCCTTTTGCATTATAAAGGGTAGGTGTTATAAATCGAGTCCAATTGAATAGAAATAGTTCTCCATGTGTTCTTAAAGTTAACAAATATGTGAATTCCTGTCTCCCTTTCTCTGTAGCCTATTCAGCACATGTATTTTTACATGCACATGAAGAATCCTACCTGGTATCCCACGTATATTCATGTGAGGTGGCTGACTTGGCAGATACAAATTGTGAGAAGAGATCACTCCTCCCAAACGCTGTTGGAACTGAAAATTCAACCTATGGGTGAGCTTCCTACTTGAACAACAGGATACAAAAATCCATGTTCAGTAAAATAAATATTTTTGGATCTGTGGATGATATATATTTCATCATGAATTTCGAATGGCATATATATTTCGAATTTTTAATGTCTGTGTGTGTGTTTTGTGTGTGTGTGTACACACACAAACACACAAACTCTCTCCAGATTTTTCAAAATATGAAATATATGTGTCTTATGATACATTCCCTAAATTCATTCATGTTCATATATGTGGATTTATAATCAACTTTTCACAAGATTATTCTCAGAAATATTTATCCACCTGAAATACATATTTTTTTCCTAGTACTGAAAACTAACTTCAGTGGATGGTGCATAGAAATCCTAATCTTTCTACAGTAACTGACCCAGTTTAACATCAATGCAAGTACATTCCTATGGGACATGATGTGTATTTTGACGTTCATTTTTATTCAACACTGGTACCTTACTATTTCTTCAGCTGATGCACATCATAGGATGTATATTTCATCCTCAAGTTTAAAAATTTCTAGGCATTTGGTTCACTTTCAATCCCTTCCTGCTTCAGAACACATGTATTCCTCCATGTTTCTTGACTGGTTTGTTCATGAGACTTCTTTCCAAACACATGATTTTCCATTTCCATAATCACTTTGGAAACAAAACTCACACACCCTTCAGGGTAAACCATAACCCTAATATTGCCATTAGATGTATAACTGGTAGGAATGAATGATTGTGTATCAATATAAGATTTCCTATATACTTTCAGATATCAACTCAATCCATTATTTAAATTGGAAGCAGTTATGTTATTTATTCACAGTATGGTCTATTCATGCATTATCTCTATATTCATAGACCCAGGGTACACCTATTTGTACCCCCAAATACTAATTAATACGTCTTCAACATATTGCTCCCAGCAATGGTGGAAGAAATACTCATGTCACCTGATCTACATATACATTTTATCACTGTCATATTCTGGACACAAAATGCAAAGGTCACACTTATGATGGTAGCAAAGCCTAATTGGAAAGTGAGCATGGATTACTAAAAACTTCCTTCTCCAGGTTGCCTAATGCTCTCCAATGTCAATCCTATTGGTGACTACACACTTGTTTCTTCCTAAGATTATTCAAACTCAACCCTGTTGAAAATGTCTAATCCTATCACTCACCTTATACTTTGCCTGATTTCCTAATGTCTCTATTGATATCTGCTTTCCTACATATTTTTCCCCAGTTCATCATTGTGACTGACTCTTCACATGTGCTGACATTTACATTCACTCTCTAACCGACACCCAATTGCTAAAGAACTTTTGGTCCAAATTTTACACTCACTCTTCTTCCTAAACCTACCGACTAGCTTCCTAATCTTACCTACTATCCCTTTTTGACTGGATGTTCTCTTCTACATTCAATCATCCGAGGTACAAAGTCCTATGCCATTGTATATCAATTTATCTGAGACATCTGTGCACAATGTAATTCAAAGCTAAGTATCCCAATCAAGGGCCCAATGCCCTTCTGGCCTTCAAATCTTAGATTTCTGTTTTCATGCATATATTTCACCTATATATGATTATAAATATCGCAGGTTCCCCATACCATTCTACAACTAGCAGAATGATTCCTAATCCAAATCCAACATGTTTTTAACCCTAAACAGACACTGTTCCCTCAATCTAACTTTACAGAAGAGCAGGGACAGAGTTGGTCTTACAATACAGGAATGGAGGGGATCTTCCACCTGCTGAGAACCTCAAAGGTCCATGCAGAAATGAACCCTGGAGAAGATGTAGGCAGCTATGAAGGACCTGAGAGAGCAAAAGTCATCTTCCATGGCAAACAACCTGGTCAGGATGAAGGGATGTGTCTGAATGAGCCTCTCTCTTCTTAATGTAAACAAGATGGACCAAACCAGGCCTGTGTGGAGAGCTGTTCCTTGGTGCCTATGGTGGATATTCCATTCTAACTTGTGAAAGTGTCACAGGAAGCAGGGGCAGCCTCCATCTCCTGGGAGCCTTGCAAGCAACTGTTAGGACACAGTGGTTGCCAGGCAGTGACCTCATTCAGTTCCTGAAGGAAGTGACCTCACCTCACTTCCTTGGTGATGGAACTCTCTGAACTTGGGATCCAGGAAGCCAGGCACCCAGAGGCAGTCCCAGTCCCAGTCCCAGTGGGCTCACTTGTTTGGATTTACCAAGGACAGAGTCAGTCTTCCTTGGTCCCTACTGATGTGAGGATGGCCAAATGCCAGGAAAGCACTGAAGAGGGCCTTGCCTGAGAAAGCAGGTCGTGGCTCACCGCTGGCTCCTGACAACTTCACAGAGGTGGCCAAGGAGGCCAGATCTGAGACAGGACAGGCCATTTCGGGGCAACATAGTATGGCCCAGCAGTCAGACGACACTCCAGGTAGTCACAGACCTACTTGGGGGAAGGAGGTGCCTTTGTGGGTGTGGGGGTGAGTTTGTGGATTTTTCTCATGTTCTGAGAATAGGTAGGAAAGGCGGTTTGTTTGTTTGGAGTGGACTGTTTCCAGTAAGTCTTTTGACAAGGCGAGTGTTTCTAAGTTTGTGTATCTCACTGTGTCCCTGGTTGTAGACATTAGAAAAGAGAATGCATCAATGAATGTGTCCTGTCTAGTAGAAAGCTTCCCAGTATTCATCCTGCCCAATTTATGAATGGACTGCGGCTTGCCTTATGGATGGGCAACACCTACTATCTTCCTAAGTTCCTGTTTTCTTCCTGCATTCTGGCCACTCTCCAGAATAGGCTCATGGTTTTGTGTCCAAGATATGTACCACCTCCAAGCTCTGTGACATGGCCATGTACTGGATAGCTGAAAGGAATGGTGAGCATCTCAGAAAGCTCAGATTTCAGTGGGAACAGTAAAGTCTCAGTGGAGAAAGCCTGCTTTGGGCCTTTTGCTTACCTATTGTTCTGTTGCCCTGAATGTCAGGAAGGCCTTTGCCTCAGGGCACCCCTTTGTGAAGCCTGAAGAAAATAGTTTTCAAATGGAAATGAATGGGCATCACCTGTGGCTCTTTGCTTCATTGCTTTGCAAAGGGATGTATCTGAATCAGCCTCTTGGCCCTGTGTGAGGCTGTGGCTTAGATTGTCAGCACCTGATGGATTGAAGAAAGATCCTATGTGTGCATCCAAAGCCAAAATGGCCAAAAAGCAGTCATTGTGGATGAAGTCTCTCGCCTTCCTCTGTAAGGTTCCTGACCTCCATCAAGAGAGCATAGGGATCCTTTGGGTCAAATGAGTTCTTTAAAGCCCTGCAGAGGCTAGCCCATAGGTGCTTGGGTTTTCTCCTGACTCCAATTCACACAAAGAATCTATACCCCGCAGTCAGTAGGCCTCAAATTGGAGAAGCAGAGCAGTATTAAAGGCAGGCCTATTTGATCACTCCTGGTGCACAGGAAGGCTGTCCAGGCCACCCTGATATTAGGCAAATGAGGGGCAAGGGAGCTTATTGTGGACACTGTCTTGGGCTGCGCCCCTGATGGAAACCTCCAGCCAGAGTTTATGATGAGTGTGTATATGGAAGAAGATGAGGGCCATGTGGCAGTGTTTTGGTTGGACTTGTGGTCCTTTGTGTGGTGGTTGGAAGAGATGACTGGGTCCACCTTGGCGTGAACTCTGGTGTGATTCCCCTTGGAGACTAAGTTCTGGAACTGACCTCAGAGAAGTATTGCCATGAACTGTGTTGAGATTTTAGTAGGCCACGCATGAGAGTCGCCCTTGGAAACTGAGATCTAGGCCCAGGTTGGCTTTCCACAGAGCACTGGGAATCTCAGCCAGGATATCACATGATTTTATTCTTACAGACCTGGCAGCCATTGTTGAGAGTCAAAACACACATGGACCTCACATGGTAGACCTCAATGGGCCTGGCTTCATGCGACCTTTTGGCCACTCTTTGGGAAGCCTTGTTTGTGAGAGTTCTCCAGAGCTTTCATTGAAATGAGTTTCCTCACCATTTAATGGTTCCTGAATGAATGGAAACCCACAGTGCCTCCAACTTCATCCTTGAAAAATGGCTAGATAAATGCCATGAAATTTTTAAGTTCCCATGACCAGGTGGCACTGGAGAACCTTTGGATGTCCTGTTGCTGATCAGGAGTGTACCAGACAGTGCCTTGATTGACTGGGTTTCATGAAAATGGTGTAGAACAGAGATGCCAGTAAGTTGGGGCCTGCTGAGTAGTGTGCCTAGAAAAGTGGTGTGCAAGAGTGTGATAAAACATCTGTGGTAGGGCCATGTGGATGTGACATTGGCTTCCAAATGGCTTGTGACTGACATGGTGCAGCCGGCAGACACTTATATGTAAAGGCATCTTGTTATATGGAGAGGTTTCAGGGCAATGTTCAGAATCAGGTTGCTAGGGTCAAGGGGGCAAGCTCTGTGGGATAGAAAACTGGTTGGTGCCTTCTCCTGGGACCCTGACCCACCACACGTGACAGAACTCCCTCCAGCACTGTGTCCCAGTTGAACTCCTTGTATTTCATGAAGCAAATACCAAACTCCCCGTGCAGCAGCAAGAAACACCACGAAAAGTAGAGGAGGACCAAATGGCTTCACAGTCCACACGGGGAGACACTTAGCCTCCAGTGGCCACTGTGGACCTACAAAGAGAGAATTCAGCACTTCTGCCTCATGTTCATTGGAAAATCAGCAACCATGTCCTTCAGGTCACATAGATGCAGACCCAGCTTTGATGGTCTCACTACAAAGGAAGCTAAAGCTCCTGACAACAACATATATTTCAAGTGCCCAACCTCAGAAGCAGTTTCTCACGAAGTCTTTAGGCCAGCAGAGCTCCATATTTGTGGAGTGTTTACCCTGTCCCTTACTTATGGAAACTCCTCTACCACCTCCAAGCTTGTGAACTCCTGAGCATTTTCCATTCCACATATGTATCCACAGATTTTCTAACTCTTCCCCTTGAGTTGCTTCTTCCTTGGGGCGAAGGTCATGTCAAGGCATTGTTCTGGATGAGAGTGGGAAGATTTTTGTGTAGCACATATTTGCATACACATTGGATTCATTTCCTATTTTCCATTTGAAATACTGATTCCCTGACACTAACCCATACCCTACTAGACTCTGACTATGAATCCTAATATGATGGAGAAAAAGAACCGAAACAGAAAAGAAATACAAGCAGTTCAGAGGAGGCATGGTGTATAGTTGCACTTGCCTTTTGCATTATAAAGGGTAGGTGTTATAAATCGAGTCCAATTGAATAGAAATAGTTCTCCATGTGTTCTTAAAGTTAACAAATATGTGAATTCCTGTCTCCCTTTCTCTGTAGCCTATTCAGCACATGTATTTTTACATGCACATGAAGAATCCTACCTGGTATCCCACGTATATTCTTGTGAGGTGGCTGACTTGGCAGATACAAATTGTGAGAAGAGATCACTCCTCCCAAACGCTGTTGGAACTGAAAATTCAACCTATGGGTGAGCTTCCTACTTGAACAACAGGATACAAAAATCCATGTTCAGTAAAATAAATATTTTTGGATCTGTGGATGATATGTATTTCATCATGAATTTCAAATGGCATATATATTTCGAATTTTTAATGTCTGTGTGTGTGTTTTGTGTGTGTGTGTACACACACAAACACACAAACTCTCTCCAGATTTTTCAAAATATGAAATATATGTGTCTTATGATACATTCCCTAAATTCATTCATGTTCATATATGTGGATTTATAATCAACTTTTCACAAGATTATTCTCAGAAATATTTATCCACCTGAAATACATATTTTTTTCCTAGTACTGAAAACTAACTTCAGTGGATGGTGCATAGAAATCCTAATCTTTCTACAGTAACTGACCCAGTTTAACATCAATGCAAGTACATTCCTATGGGACATGATGTGTATTTTGACATTCATTTTTATTCAACACTGGTACCTTACTATTTCTTCAGCTGATGCACATCATAGGATGTATATTTCATCCTCAAGTTTAAAAATTTCTAGGCATTTGGTTCACTTTCAATCCCTTCCTGCTTCAGAACACATGTATTCCTCCATGTTTCTTGACTGGTTTGTTCATGAGACTTCTTTCCAAACACATGATTTTCCATTTCCATAATCACTTTGGAAGCAAAACTCACACACCCTTCAGGGTAAACCATAACCCTAATATTGCCATTAGATGTATAACTGGTAGGAATGAATGATTGTGTATCAATATAAGATTTCCTATATACTTTCAGATATCAACTCAATCCATTATTTAAATTGGAAGCAGTTATGTTATTTATTCACAGTATGGTCTATTCATGCATTATCTCTATATTCATAGACCCAGGGTACACCTATTTGTACCCCCAAATACTAATTAATACGTCTTCAACATATTGCTCCCAGCAATGGTGGAAGAAATACTCATGTCACCTGATCTACATATACATTTTATCACTGTCATATTCTGGACACAAAATGCAAAGGTCACACTTATGATGGTAGCAAAGCCTAATTGGAAAGTGAGCATGGATTACTAAAAACTTCCTTCTCCAGGTTGCCTAATGCTCTCCAATGTCAATCCTATTGGTGACTACACACTTGTTTCTTCCTAAGATTATTCAAACTCAACCCTGTTGAAAATGTCTAATCCTATCACTCACCTTATACTTTGCCTGATTTCCTAATGTCTCTATTGATATCTGCTTTCCTACATATTTTTCCCCAGTTCATCATTGTGACTGACTCTTCACATGTGCTGACATTTACATTCACTCTCTAACCGACACCCAATTGCTAAAGAACTTTTGGTCCAAATTTTACACTCACTCTTCTTCCTAAACCTACCGACTAGCTTCCTAATCTTACCTACTATCCCTTTTTGACTGGATGTTCTCTTCTACATTCAATCATCCGAGGTACAAAGTCCTATGCCATTGTATATCCATTTATCTGAGACATCTGTGCAAAATGTAATTCAAAGCTAAGTATCCCAATCAAGGGCCCAATGCCCTTCTGGCCTTCAAATCTTACTTAGATTTCTGTTTTCATACATATATTTCACCTACATATGATTATAAATATCGCAGGTTCCCCATACCATTCTACAACTAGCAGAATGATTCCTAATCCAAATCCAACATGTTCTTAACCCTAAACAGACACTGTTCCCTCAATCTAACTTTACAGAAGAGCAGGGACAGAGTTGGTCTTACAATACAGGAATGGAGGGGATCTTCCACCTGCTGAGAACCTCAAAGGTCCATGCAGAAATGAACCCTGGAGTAGATGTAGGCAGCTATGAAGGACCTGAGAGAGCAAAAGTCATCTTCCATGGCAAACAACCTGGTCAGGATGAAGGGATGTGTCTGAATGAGCCTCTCTCTTCTTAATGTAAACAAGATGGACCAAACCAGGCCTGTGTGGAGAGCTGTTCCTTGGTGCCTATGGTGGATATTCCATTCTAACTTGTGAAAGTGTCACAGGAAGCAGGGGCAGCCTCCATCTCCTGGGACCCTTGCAAGCAACTGTTAGGACACAGTGGTTGCCAGGCAGTGACCTCATTCAGTTCCTGAAGGAAGTGACCTCACCTCACTTCCTTGGTGATGGAACTCTCTGAACTTGGGATCCAGGAAGCCAGGCACCCAGAGGCAGTCCCAGTCCCAGTCCCAGTGGGCTCACTTGTTTGGATTTACCAAGGACAGAGTCAGTCTTCCTTGGTCCCTACTGATGTGAGGATGGCCAAATGCCAGGAAAGCACTGAAGAGGGCCTTGCCTGAGAAAGCAGGTCGTGGCTCACCGCTGGCTCCTGACAACTTCACAGAGGTGGCCAAGGAGGCCAGATCTGAGACAGGACAGGCCATTTCGGGGCAACATAGTATGGCCCAGCAGTCAGACGACACTCCAGGTAGTCACAGACCTACTTGGGGGAAGGAGGTGCCTTTGTGGGTGTGGGGGTGAGTTTGTGGATTTTTCTCATGTTCTGAGAATAGGTAGGAAAGGCGGTTTGTTTGTTTGGAGTGGACTGTTTCCAGTAAGTCTTTTGACAAGGCGAGTGTTTCTAAGTTTGTGTATCTCACTGTGTCCCTGGTTGTAGACATTAGAAAAGAGAATGAATCAATGAATGTGTCCTGTCTAGTAGAAAGCTTCCCAGTATTCATCCTGCCCAATTTATGAATGGACTGCGGCTTGCCTTATGGATGGGCAACACCTACTATCTTCCTAAGTTCCGGTTTTCTTCCTGCATTCTGGCCACTCTCCAGAATAGGCTCATGGTTTTGTGTCCAAGATATGTACCACCTCCAAGCTCTGTGACATGGCCATGTACTGGATAGCTGAAAGGAATGGTGAGCATCTCAGAAAACTCAGATATCAGTGGGAACAGTAAAGTCTCAGTGGAGAAAGCCTGCTTTGGGCCTTTTGCTTACCTATTGTTCTGTTGCCCTGAATGTCAGGAAGGCCTTTGCCTCAGGGCACCCCTTTGTGAAGCCTGAAGAAAATAGTTTTCAAATGGAAATGAATGGGCATCACCTGTGGCTCTTTGCTTCATTGCTTTGCAAAGGGATGTATCTGAATCAGCCTCTTGGCCCTGTGTGAGGCTGTGGCTTAGATTGTCAGCACCTGATGGATTGAAGAAAGATCCCATGTGTGCATCCAAAGCCAAAATGGCAAAAAAGCAGTCATTGTGGATGAAGTCTCTCGCCTTCCTCTGTAAGGTTCCTGACCTCCATCAAGAGAGCATAGGGATCCTTTGGGTCAAATGAGTTCTTTAAAGCCCTGCAGAGGCTAGCCCATAGGTGCTTGGGTTTTCTCCTGACTCCAATTCACACAAAGAATCTATACCCCGCAGTCAGTAGGCCTCAAATTGGAGAAGCAGAGCAGTATTAAAGGCAGGCCTATTTGATCAATCCTGGTGCACAGGAAGGCTGTCCAGGCCACCCTGATATTAGGCAAATGAGGGGCAAGGGAGCTTATTGTGGACACTGTCTTGGGCTGCGCCCCTGATGGAAACCTCCAGCCAGAGTTTATGATGAGTGTGTATATGGAAGAAGATGAGGGCCATGTGGCAGTGTTTTGGTTGGACTTGTGGTCCTTTGTGTGGTGGTTGGAAGAGATGACTGGGTCCACCTTGGCGTGAACTCTGGTGTGATTCCCCTTGGAGACTAAGTTCTGGAACTGACCTCAGAGAAGTATTGCCATGAACTGTGTTGAGATTTTAGTAGGCCACGCATGAGAGTCGCCCTTGGAAACTGAGATCTAGGCCCAGGTTGGCTTTCCACAGAGCACTGGGAATCTCAGCCAGGATATCACATGATTTTATTCTTACAGACCTGGCAGCCATTGTTGAGAGTCAAAACACACATGGACCTCACATGGTAGACCTCAATGGGCCTGGCTTCATGCGACCTTTTGGCCACTCTTTGGGAAGCCTTGTTTGTGAGAGTTCTCCAGAGCTTTCATTGAAATGAGTTTCCTCACCATTTAATGGTTCCTGAATGAATGGAAACCCACAGTGCCTCCAACTTCATCCTTGAAAAATGGCTAGATAAATGCCATGAAATTTTTAAGTTCCCATGACCAGGTGGCACTGGAGAACCTTTGGATGTCCTGTTGCTGATCAGGAGTGTACCAGACAGTGCCTTGATTGACTGGGTTTCATGAAAATGGTGTAGAACAGAGATGCCAGTAAGTTGGGGCCTGCTGAGTAGTGTGCCTAGAAAAGTGGTGTGCAAGAGTGTGATAAAACATCTGTGGTAGGGCCATGTGGATGTGACATTGGCTTCCAAATGGCTTGTGACTGACATGGTGCAGCCGGCAGACACTTATATGTAAAGGCATCTTGTTATATGGAGAGGTTTCAGGGCAATGTTCAGAATCAGGTTGCTAGGGTCAAGGGGGAAGCTCTGTGGGATAGAAAACTGGTTGGTGCCTTCTCCTGGGACCCTGACCCACCACACGTGACAGAACTCCCTCCAGCACTGTGTCCCAGTTGAACTCCTTGTATTTCATGAAGCAAATACCAAACTCCCAGTGCAGCAGCAAGAAACACCACGAAAAGTAGAGGAGGACCAAATGGCTTCACAGTCCACATGGGGAGACACTTAGCCTCCAGTGGCCACTGTGGACCTACAAAGAGAGAATTCAGCACTTCTGCCTCATGTTCATTGGAAAATCAGCAACCATGTCCTCCAGGTCACATAGATGCAGACCCAGCTTTGATGGTCTCACTACAAAGGAAGCTAAAGCTCCTGACAACAACATATATTTCAAGTGCCCAACCTCAGAGGCAGTTTCTCACGAAGTCTTTAGGCCAGCAGAGCTCCATGTTTGTGGAGTGTTTACCCTGTCCCTTACTTATGGAAACTCCTCTACCACCTCCAAGCTTGTGAACTCCTGAGCATTTTCCATTCCACATATGTATCCACAGATTTTCTAACTCTTCCCCTTGAGTTGCTTCTTCCTTGGGGCGAAGGTCATGTCAAGGCATTGTTCTGGATGAGAGTGGGAAGATTTTTGTGTAGCACATATTTGCATACACATTGGATTCATTTCCTATTTTCCATTGGAAATACTGATTCCCTGACACTAACCCATACCCTACTAGACTCTGACTATGAATCCTAATATGATGGAGAAAAAGAACCCAAACAGAAAAGAAATACAAGCAGTTCAGAGGAGGCATGGTGTATAGTTGCACTTGCCTTTTGCATTATAAAGGGTAGGTGTTATAAATCGAGTCCAATTGAATAGAAATAGTTCTCCATGTGTTCTTAAAGTTAACAAATATGTGAATTCCTGTCTCCCTTTCTCTGTAGCCTATTCAGCACATGTATTTTTACATGCACATGAAGAATCCTACCTGGTATCCCACGTATATTCTTGTGAGGTGGCTGACTTGGCAGATACAAATTGTGAGAAGAGATCACTCCTCCCAAACGCTGTTGGAACTGAAAATTCAACCTATGGGTGAGCTTCCTACTTGAACAACAGGATACAAAAATCCATGTTCAGTAAAATAAATATTTTTGGATCTGTGGATGATATATATTTCATCATGAATTTCGAATGGCATATATATTTCGAATTTTTAATGTCTGTGTGTGTGTTTTGTGTGTGTGTGTATATATAGATATATACACACACACACACACACACACACAAACTCTCTCCAGATTTTTCAAAATATGAAATATATGTGTCTTATGATACATTCCCTAAATTCATTCATGTTCATATATGTGGATTTATAATCAACTTTTCACAAGATTATTCTCAGAAATATTTATCCACCAGAAATACATATTTTTTTCCTAGTACTGAAAACTAACTTCAGTGGATGGTGCATAGAAATCCTAATCTTTCTACAATAACTGACCCAGTTTAACATCAATGCAAGTACATTCCTATGGGACATGATGTGTATTTTGACATTCATTTTTATTCAACACTGGTATCTTACTATTTCTTCAGCTGATGCACATCATAGGATGTATATTTCATCCTCAAGTTTAAAAATTTCTAGGCATTTGGTTCACTTTCATTCCCTTCCTGCTTCAGAACACATGTATTCCTCCATGTTTCTTGACTGGTTTCTTCATGAGACTTCTTTCCAAACACATGATTTTCCATTTCCATAATCACTTTGGAAGCAAAACTCACACACCCTTCAGGGTAAACCATAACCCTAATATTGCCATTAGATGTATAACTGGTAGGAATGAATGATTGTGTATCAATATAAGATTTCCTATATACTTTCAGATATCAACTCAATCCATTATTTAAATTGGAAGCAGTTATGTTATTTATTCACAGTATGGTCTATTCATGCATTATCTCTATATTCATAGACCCAGGGTACACCTATTTGTACCCCCAAATACTAATTAATACGTCTTCAACATATTGCTCCCAGCAATGGTGGAAGAAATACTCATGTCACCTGATCTACATATACATTTTATCACTGTGATATTCTGGACACAAAATGCAAAGGTCACACTTATGATTGTAGCAAAGCCTAATTGGAAAGTGAGCATGGATTACTAAAAACTTCCTTCTCCAGGTTGCCTAATGCTCTCCAATGTCAATCCTATTGGTGACTACACACTTGTTTCTTCCTAAGATTATTCAAACTCAACCCTGTTGAAAATGTCTAATCCTATCACTCACCTTATACTTTGCCTGATTTCCTAAAGTCTCTATTGATATTTGCTTTCCTACATATTTTTCCCCAGTTCATCATTGTGACTGACTCTTCACATGTGCTGACATTTACATTCACTCTCTAACCGACACCCAATTGCTAAAGAACTTTTGGTCCAAATTTTACACTCACTCTTCTTCCTAAACCTACCGACTAGCTTCCTAATCCTACCTACTATCCCTTTTTGACTGGATGTTCTCTTCTACATTCAATCATCCGAGGTACAAAGTCCTATGCCATTGTATAACCATTTATCTGAGACATCTGTGCAGAATGTAATTCAAAGCTAAGTATCCCAATCAAGGGCCCAATGCCCTTCTGGCCTTCAAATCTTACTTAGATTTCTGTTTTCATGCATATATTTCACCTATATATGATTATAAACATCTCAGGTTCCCAATACCATTCTACAACCAGCAGAATGATTAATAACCCAAATCGAACAGGTTCTTAACCCTAACCAGACACTGTTCCCTCAATCTAACTTTACAGAAGAGCAGGGAAAGAGTTGGTCTTACAATACAGGAATGGAGGGGATCTTCCACCTGCTGAGAACCTCAAAGGTCCATGCAGAAATGAACCCTGGAGAAGATGTAGGCAGCTATGAAGGACCTGAGAGAGCAAAAGTCATCTTCCATGGCAAACAACCTGGTCAGGATGAAGGGATGTGTCTGAATGAGCCTCTCTCTTCTTAATGTAGACAAGATGGACCAAACCAGGCCTGCATGGAGAGCTGTTCCTTGGTGCCTATGGTGGATATTCCATTCTAACTTGTGAAAGTGTCACAGGAAGCAGGGGCAGCCTCCATCTCCTGGGACCCTTGCAAGCAACTGTTAGGACACAGTAGTTGCCAGGCAGTGACCTCATTCAGTTCCTGAAGGAAGTGACCTCACCTCACTTCCTTGGTGATGGAACTCTCTGAACTTGGGATCCAGGAAGCCAGGCACCCAGAGGCAGTCCCAGTCCCAGTCCCAGTGGGCTCACTTGTTTGGATTTACCAAGGACAGAGTCAGTCTTCCTTGGTCCCTACTGATGTGAGGATGGCCAAATGCCAGGAAAGCAATGAAGAGGGCCTTGCCTGAGAAAGCAGGTCGTGGCTCACCGCTGGCTCCTGACAACTTCACAGAGTTGGCCAAGGAGGCCAGATCTGAGACAGGACAGGCCATTTCGGGGCAACATAGTATGGCCCAGCAGTCAGACGACACTCCGGGTAGTCACAGACCTACTAGGGGGAAGGAGGTGCCTTTGTGGGTGTGGGGGTGAGTTTGTGGATTTTTCTCATGTTCTGAGAATAGGTAGGAAAGGCGGTTTGTTTGTTTGGAGTGGACTGTTTCCAGTAAGTCTTTTGACAAGGCGAGTGTTTCTAAGTTTGTGTATCTCACTGTGTCCCTGGTTGTAGACATTAGAAAAGAGAATGCATCGATGGATGTGTCCTGTCTAGTAGAAAGCTTCCCAGTATTCATCCTGCCCAATTTATGAATGGACTGCGGCTTGCCTTATGGATGGGCAACACCTACTATCTTCCTAAGTTCCTGTTTTCTTCCTGCATTCTGGCCACTCTCCAGAATAGGCTCATGGTTTTGTGTCCAAGATATGTACCACCTCCAAGCTCTGTGACATGGCCATGTACTGGATAGCTGAAAGGAATGGTGAGCATCTCAGAAAGCTCAGATATCAGTGGGAACAGTAAAGTCTCAGTGGAGAAATCCTGCTTTGGGCCTTTTGCTTACCTATTGTTCTGTTGCCCTGAATGTCAGGAAGGCCTTTGCCTCAGGGCACCCCTTTGTGAAGCCTCAAGAAAACAGTTTTCAAATGGAAATGAATGGGCATCACCTGTGGCTCTTTGCTTCATTGCTTTGCAAAGGGATGTATCTGAATCAGCCTCTTGGCCCTGTGTGAGGCTGTGGCTTAGATTGTCAGCACCTGATGGATTGAAGAAAGATCCCATGTGTGCATCCAAAGCCAAAATGGCAAAAAAGCAGTCATTGTGGATGAAGTCTCTCGCCTTCCTCTGTAAGGTTCCTGACCTCCATCAGGAGAGCATAGGGATCCTTTGGGTCAAATGAGTTCTTCAAAGCCCTGCAGAGGCTAGCCCATAGGTGCTTGGGTTTTCTCCTGACTCCAATTCACACAAAGAATCTATACCCCGCAGTCAGTAGGCCTCAAATTGGAGAAGCAGAGCAGTATTAAAGGCAGGCCTATTTGATCACTCCTGGTGCACAGGAAGGCTGTCCAGGCCACCCTGATATTAGGCAAATGAGGGGCAAGGGAGCTTATTGTGGACACTGTCTTGGGCTGCGCCCCTGATGGAAACCTCCAGCCAGAGGTTGTGATGAGTGTGTATATGGAAGAAGATGAGGGCCATGTGGCAGTGTTTTGGTTGGACTTGTGGTCCTTTGTGTGGCGGTTGGAAGAGATGACTGGGTCCACCTTGGCGTGAACTCTGGTGTGATTCCCCTTGGAGACTGAGTTCTGGAACTGACCTCAGAGAAGTATTGCCATGAACTGTGTTGAGATTTTAGTAGGCCACGCATGAGAGTCGCCCTTGGAAACTGAGATCTAGGCCCAGGTTGGCTTTCCACAGAGCACTGGGAATCTCAGCCAGGATATCACATGATTTTATTCTTACAGACCTGGCAGCCATTGTTGAGAGTCAAAACACACCTGGACCTCACATGGTAGACCTCAATGGGCCTGGCTTCATGCGACCTTTTGGCCACTCTTTGGGAAGCCTTGTTTGTGAGAGTTCTCCAGAGCTTTCATTGAAATGAGCTTCCTCACCATTTAATGGTTCCTGAATGAATGGAAACCCACAGTGCCTCCAACTTCATCCTTGAAAAATGGCTAGATAAATGCCATGAAATTTTTAAGTTCCCATGACCAGGTGGCACTGGAGAACCTTTGGATGTCCTGTTGCTGATCAGGAGTGCACCAGACAGTGCCTTGATTGACTGGGTTTCATGAAAATGGTGTAGAACAGAGATGCCAGTAAGTTGGGGCCTGCTGAGTAGTGGGCCTAGAGAAGTGGTGTGCAGGAGTGTGATAAAACATCTGTGGTAGGGCCATGTGGATGTGACATTGGCTTCCAAATGGCTTGTGACTGACATGGTGCAGCCGGCAGACACTTATATGTAAAGGCATCTTGTTATATGGAGAGGTTTCAGGACAATGTTCAGAATCAGGTTGCTAGGGTCAAGGGGGCAAGCTCTGTGGAATAGAAAACTGGTTGGTGCCTTCTCCTGGGACCCTGACCCACCACACGTGACAGAACTCCCTCCAGCACTGTGTCCCAGTTGAACTCCTTGTATTTCATGAAGCAAATACCAAACTCCAAGTGCAGCAGCAAGAAACACCACAAAATGTAGAGGAGGACCAAGTGGCTTCACAGTCCACACGGGGAGACACTTAGCCTCCAGTGGCCACTGTGGACCTACAAAGAGAGAATTCAGCACTTCTGCCTCATGTTCATTGGAAAATCTGCAACCATGTCCTCCAGGTCACATAGATGCAGACCCAGCTTTGATGGTCTCACTACAAAGGAAGCTAAAGCTCCTGACAACAACATATATTTCAAGTGCCCAACCTCAGAGGCAGTTTCTCACGAAGTCTTTAGGCCAGCAGAGCTCCATGTTTGTGGAGTGTTTACCCTGTCCCTTACTTATGGAAACTCCTCTACCACCTCCAAGCTTGTGAACTCCTGAGCATTTTCCATTCCACATATGTATCCACAGATTTTCTAACTCTTCCCCTCGAGTTGCTTCTTCCTTGGGGCAAAGGTCATGTCAAGGCATTGTTCTGGATGAGAGTGGGAAGATTTTTGTGTAGCACGTATTTGCATACACATTGGATTCATTTCCTATTTTCCATTGGAAATACTGATTCCCTGACACTAACCCATACCCTACTAGACTCTGACTATGAATCCTAATATGATGGAGAAAAAGAACCCAAACAGAATAGAAATACAAGCAGTTCAGAGGAGGCATGGTGTATAGTTGCACTTGCCTTTTGCATTATAAAGGGTAGGTGTTATAAATCGAGTCCAATTGAATAGAAATAGTTCTCCATGTGTTCTTAAAGTTAACAAATATGTGAATTCCTGTCTCCCTTTCTCTGTAGCCTATTCAGCACATGTATTTTTACATGCACATGAAGAATCCTACCTGGTATCCCACGTATATTCTTGTGAGGTGGCTGACTTGGCAGATACAAATTGTGAGAAGAGATCACTCCTCCCAAACGCTGTTGGAACTGAAAATTCAAACTATGGGTGAGCTTCCTACTTGAACAACAGGATACAAAAATCCATGTTCAGTAAAATAAATATTTTTGGATCTGTGGATGATATATATTTCATCATGAATTTCAAATGGCATATATATTTCGAATTTTTAATGTCTGTGTGTGTGTTTTGTGTGTGTGTGTATATATGGATATAAATACACATACACACACAAACTCTCTCCAGATTTTTCAAAATATGAAATATATGTGTCTTATGATACATTCCCTAAATTCATTCATGTTCATATATGTGGATTTATAATCAACTTTTCACAAGATTATTCTCAGAAATATTTATCCACCTGAAATACATATTTTTTTCCTAGTACTGAAAACTAACTTCAGTGGATGGTGCATAGAAATCCTAATCTTTCTACAGTAACTGACCCAGTTTAACATCAATGCAAGTACATTCCTATGGGACATGATGTGTATTTTGACGTTCATTTTTATTCAACACTGGTACCTTACTATTTCTTCAGCTGATGCACATCATAGGATGTATATTTCATCCTCAAGTTTAAAAATTTCTAGGCATTTGGTTCACTTTCAATCCCTTCCTGCTTCAGAACACATGTATTCCTCCATGTTTCTTGACTGGTTTCTTCATGAGACTTCTTTCCAAACACATGATTTTCCATTTCCATAATCACTTTGGAAGCAAAACTCACACACCCTTCAGGGTAAACCATAACCCTAATATTGCCATTAGATGTATAACTGGTAGGAATGAATGATTGTGTATCAATATAAGATTTCCTATATACTTTCAGATATCAACTCAATCCATTATTTAAATTGGAAGCAGTTATATTATTTATTCACAGGATGGTCTATTCATGCATTATCTCTATATTCATTGACCCAGGGTACACCTATTTGTACCCCCAAATACTAATTAATACGTCTTCAACATATTGCTCCCAGCAATGGTGGAAGAAATACTCATGTCACCTGATCTACATATACATTTTATCACTGTGATATTCTGGACACAAAATGCAAAGGTCACACTTATGATTGTAGCAAAGCCTAATTGGAAAGTGAGCATGGATTACTAAAAACTTCCTTCTCCAGGTTGCCTAATGCTCTCCAATGTCAATCCTATTGGTGACTACACACTTGTTTCTTCCTAAGATTACATATTCAACCTCAACCCTGTTGAAAATGTCTAATCCTATCACTCACCTTATACTTTGCCTGATTTCCTAATGTCTCTATTGATATCTGCTTTCCTACATATTTTTCCCCAGTTCATCATTGTGACTGACTCTTCACATGTGCTGACATTTACATTCACTCTCTAACCGACACCCAATTGCTAAAGAACTTTTGGTCCAAATTTTACACTCACTCTTCTTCCTAATCCTACCGACTAGCTTCCTAATCTTACCTACTATCCCTTTTTGACTGGATGTTCTCTTCTACATTCAATGATCCAAGGTACATGGTCCTATGCCATTGTATATCAATTTATCTGAGACATCTGTGCACAATGTAATTCAAAGCTAAGTATCCCAATCAAGGGCCCAATGCCCTTCTGGCCTTCAAATCTTAGATTTCTGTTTTCATGCATATATTTCACCTATATATGATTATAAATATCGCAGGTTCCCCATACCATTCTACAACTAGCAGAATGATTAATAATCCAAATCCAACATGTTCTTAACCCTAAACAGACACTGTTCCCTCAATCTAACTTTACAGAAGAGCAGGGACAGAGTTGGTCTTACAATACAGGAATGGAGGGGATCTTCCACCTGCTGAGAACCTCAAAGGTCCATGCAGAAATGAACCCTGGAGAAGATGTAGGCAGCTATGAAGGACCTGAGAGAGCAAAAGTCATCTTCCATGGCAAACAACCTGGTCAGGATGAAGGGATGTGTCTGAATGAGCCTCTCTCTTCTTAATGTAGACAAGATGGACCAAACCAGGCCTGCGTGGAGAGCTGTTCCTTGGTGCCTATGGTGGATATTCCATTCTAACTTGTGAAAGTGTCACAGGAAGCAGGGGCAGCCTCCATCTCCTGGGACCCTTGCAAGCAACTGTTAGGACACAGTGGTTGCCAGGCAGTGACCTCATTCAGTTCCTGAAGGAAGTGACCGAACCTCACTTCCTTGGTGATGGAACTCTCTGAACTTGGGATCCAGGAAGCCAGGCACCCAGAGGCAGTCCCAGTCCCAGTCCCAGTGGGCTCACTTGTTTGGATTTACCAAGGACAGAGTCAGTCTTCCTTGGTCCCTACTGATGTGAGGATGGCCAAATGCCAGGAAATCACTGAAGAGGGCCTTGCCTGAGAAAGCAGGTCGTGGCTCACCGCTGGCTCCTGACAACTTCACAGAGGTGGCCAAGGAGGCCAGATCTGAGACAGGACAGGCCATTTCGGGGCAACATAGTATGGCCCAGCAGTCAGACGACACTCCAGGTAGTCACAGACCTACTTGGGGGAAGGAGGTGCCTTTGTGGGTGTGGGGGTGAGTTTGTGGATTTTTCTCATGTTCTGAGAATAGGTAGGAAAGGCGGTTTGTTTGTTTGGAGTGGACTGTTTCCAGTAAGTCTTTTGACAAGGCGAGTGTTTCTAAGTTTGTGTATCTCACTGTGTCCCTGGTTGTAGACATTAGAAAAGAGAATGCATCAATGGATGTGTCCTGTCTAGTAGAAAGCTTCCCAGTATTCATCCTGCCCAATTTATGAATGGACTGCGGCTTGCCTTATGGATGGGCAACACCTACTATCTTCCTAAGTTCCTGTTTTCTTCCTGCATTCTGGCCACTCTCCAGAATAGGCTCATGGTTTTGTGTCCAAGATATGTACCACCTCCAAGCTCTGTGACATGGCCATGTACTGGATAGCTGAAAGGAATGGTGAGCATCTCAGAAAACTCAGATATCAGTGGGAACAGTAAAGTCTCAGTGGAGAAAGCCTGCTTTGGGCCTTTTGCTTACCTATTGTTCTGTTGCCCTGAATGTCAGGAAGGCCTTTGCCTCAGGGCACCCCTATGTGAAGCCTGAAGAAAACAGTTTTCAAATGGAAATGAATGGGCATCACCTGTGGCTCTTTGCTTCATTGCTTTGCAAAGGGATGTGTCTGAATCAGCCTCTTGGTCCTGTGTGAGGCTGTGGCTTAGATTGTCAGCACCTGATGGATTGAAGAAAGATCCCATGTGTGCATCCAAAGCCAAAATGGCCAAAAAGCAGTCATTGTGGATGAAGTCTCTCGCCTTCCTCTGTAAGGTTCCTGACCTCCATCAAGAGAGCATAGGGATCCTTTGGGTCAAATGAGTTCTTCAAAGCCCTGCAGAGGCTAGCCCATAGGTGCTTGGGTTTTCTCCTGACTCCAATTCACACAAAGAATCTATACCCCGCAGTCAGTAGGCCTCAAATTGGAGAAGCAGAGCAGTATTAAAGGCAGGCCTATTTGATCACTCCTGGTGCACAGGAAGGCTGTCCAGGCCACCCTGATATTAGGCAAATGAGGGGCAAGGGAGCGTATTGTGGACACTGTCTTGGGCTGCGCCCCTGATGGAAACCTCCAGCCAGAGTTTATGATGAGTGTGTATATGGAAGAAGATGAGGGCCATGTGGCAGTGTTTTGGTTGGACTTGTGGTCCTTTGTGTGGCGGTTGGAAGAGATGACTGGGTCCACCTTGGAGGGAACTCTGGTGTGATTCCCCTTGGAGACTGAGTTCTGGAACTGACCTCAGAGAAGTATTGCCATGAACTGTGTTGAGATTTTAGTAGGCCACGCATGAGAGTCGCCCTTGGAAACTGAGATCTAGGCCCAGGTTGGCTTTCCACAGAGCACTGGGAATCTCAGCCAGGATATCACATGATTTTATTCTTACAGACCTGGCAGCCATTGTTGAGAGTCAAAACACACATGGACCTCACATGGTAGACCTCAATGGGCCTGGTTTCATGCGACCTTTTGGCCACTCTTTGGGAAGCCTTGTTTGTGAGAGTTCTCCAGAGCTTTCATTGAAATGAGTTTCCTCACCATTTAATGGTTCCTGAATGAATGGAAACCCACAGTGCCTCCAACTTCATCCTTGAAAAATGGCTAGATAAATGCCATGAAATTTTTAAGTTCCCATGACCAGGTGGCACTGGAGAACCTTTGGATGTCCTGTTGCTGATCAGGAGTGTACCAGACAGTGCCTTGATTGACTGGGTTTCATGAAAATGGTGTAGAACAGAGATGCCAGTAAGTTGGGGCCTGCTGAGTAGTGGGCCTAGAAAAGTGGTGTGCAAGAGTGTGATAAAACATCTGTGGTAGGGCCATGTGGATGTGACATTGGCTTCCAAATGGCTTGTGACTGACATGGTGCAGCCGGCAGACACTTATATGTAAAGGCATCTTGTTATATGGAGAGGTTTCAGGGAAATGTTCAGAATCAGGTTGCTAGGGTCAAGGGGGCAAGCTCTGTGGGATAGAAAACTGGTTGGTGCCTTCTCCTGGGACCCTGACCCACCACACGTGACAGAACTCCCTCCAGCACTGTGTCCCAGTTGAACTCCTTGTATTTCATGAAGCAAATACCAAACTCCCAGTGCAGCAGCAAGAAACACCACGAAAAGTAGAGGAGGACCAAATGGCTTCACAGTCCACATGGGGAGAAACTTAGCCTCCAGTGGCCACTGTGGACCTACAAAGAGAGAATTCAGCACTTCTGCCTCATGTTCATTGGAAAATCAGCAACCATGTCCTCCAGGTCACATAGATGCAGACCCAGCTTTGATGGTCTCACTACAAAGGAAGCTAAAGCTCCTGACAACAACATATATTTCAAGTGCCCAACCTCAGAGGCAGTTTCTCACGAAGTCTTTAGGCCAGCAGAGCTCCATGTTTGTGGAGTGTTTACCCTGTCCCTTACTTATGGAAACTCCTCTACCACCTCCAAGCTTGTGAACTCCTGAGCATTTTCCATTCCACATATGTATCCACAGATTTTCTAACTCTTCCCCTCGAGTTGCTTCTTCCTTGGGGCAAAGGTCATGTCAAGGCATTGTTCTGGATGAGAGTGGGAAGATTTTTGTGTAGCACGTATTTGCATACACATTGGATTCATTTCCTATTTTCCATTGGAAATACTGATTCCCTGACACTAACCCATACCCTACTAGACTCTGACTATGAATCCTAATATGATGGAGAAAAAGAACCCAAACAGAATAGAAATACAAGCAGTTCAGAGGAGGCATGGTGTATAGTTGCACTTGCCTTTTGCATTATAAAGGGTAGGTGTTATAAATCGAGTCCAATTGAATAGAAATAGTTCTCCATGTGTTCTTAAAGTTAACAAATATGTGAATTCCTGTCTCCCTTTCTCTGTAGCCTATTCAGCACATGTATTTTTACATGCACATGAAGAATCCTACCTGGTATCCCACGTATATTCTTGTGAGGTGGCTGACTTGGCAGATACAAATTGTGAGAAGAGATCACTCCTCCCAAACGCTGTTGGAACTGAAAATTCAACCTATGGGTGAGCTTCCTACTTGAACAACAGGATACAAAAATCCATGTTCAGTAAAATAAATATTTTTGGATCTGTGGATGATATATATTTCATCATGAATTTCGAATGGCATATATATTTCGAATTTTTAATGTCTGTGTGTGTGTTTTGTGTGTGTGTGTATATATAGATATACACACACACACACACACACACACAAACTCTCTCCAGATTTTTCAAAATATGAAATATATGTGTCTTATGATACATTCCCTAAATTCATTCATGTTCATATATGTGGATTTATAATCAACTTTTCACAAGATTATTCTCAGAAATATTTATCCACCAGAAATACATATTTTTTTCCTAGTACTGAAAACTAACTTCAGTGGATGGTGCATAGAAATCCTAATCTTTCTACAATAACTGACCCAGTTTAACATCAATGCAAGTACATTCCTATGGGACATGATGTGTATTTTGACATTCATTTTTATTCAACACTGGTATCTTACTATTTCTTCAGCTGATGCACATCATAGGATGTATATTTCATCCTCAAGTTTAAAAATTTCTAGGCATTTGGTTCACTTTCAATCCCTTCCTGCTTCAGAACACATGTATTCCTCCATGTTTCTTGACTGGTTTGTTCATGAGACTTCTTTCCAAACACATGATTTTCCATTTCCATAATCACTTTGGAAGCAAAACTCACACACCCTTCAGGGTAAACCATAACCCTAATATTGCCATTAGATGTATAACTGGTAGGAATGAATGATTGTGTATCAATATAAGATTTCCTATATACTTTCAGATATCAACTCAATCCATTATTTAAATTGGAAGCAATTATATTATTTATTCACAGTATGGTCTATTCATGCATTATCTCTATATTCATAGACCCAGGGTACACCTATTTGTACCCCCAAATACTAATTAATACGTCTTCAACATATTGCTCCCAGCAATGGTGGAAGAAATACTCATGTCACCTGATCTACATATACATTTTATCACTGTGATATTCTGGACACAAAATGCAAAGGTCACACTTATGATTGTAGCAAAGCCTAATTGGAAAGTGAGCATGGATTACTAAAAACTTCCTTCTCCAGGTTGCCTAATGCTCTCCAATGTCAATCCTATTGGTGACTACACACTTGTTTCTTCCTAAGATTATTCAAACTCAACCCTGTTGAAAATGTCTAATCCTATCACTCACCTTATACTTTGCCTGATTTCCTAATGTCTCTATTGATATCTGCTTTCCTACATATTTTTCCCCAGTTCATCATTGTGACTGACTCTTCACATGTGCTGACATTTACATTCACTCTCTAACCGACACCCAATTGCTAAAGAACTTTTGGTCCAAATTTTACACTCACTCTTCTTCCTAAACCTACCGACTAGCTTCCTAATCCTACCTACTATCCCTTTTTGACTGGATGTTCTCTTCTACATTCAATCATCCGAGGTACAAAGTCCTATGCTATTGTATATCCATTTATCTGAGACATCTGTGCAGAATGTAATTCAAAGCTAAGTATCCCAATCAAGGGCCCAATGCAATTCTGGCCTTCAAATCTTACTTAGATTTCTGTTTTCATGCATATATTTCACCTATATATGATTATAAACATCTCAGGTTCCCAATACCATTCTACAACCAGCAGAATGATTCCTAACCCAAATCGAACAGGTTCTTAACCCTAACCAGACACTGTTCCCTCAATCTAACTTTACAGAAGAGCAGGGACAGAGTTGGTCTTACAATACAGGAATGGAGGGGATCTTCCACCTGCTGAGAACCTCAAAGGTCCATGCAGAAATGAACCCTGGAGAAGATGTAGGCAGCTATGAAGGACCTGAGAGAGCAAAAGTCATCTTCCATGGCAAACAACCTGGTCAGGATGAAGGGATGTGTCTGAATGAGCCTCTCTCTTCTTAATGTAGACAAGATGGACCAAACCAGGCCTGCATGGAGAGCTGTTCCTTGGTGCCTATGGTGGATATTCCATTCTAACTTGTGAAAGTGTCACAGGAAGCAGGGGCAGCCTCCATCTCCTGGGACCCTTGCAAGCAACTGTTAGGACACAGTGGTTGCCAGGCAGTGACCTCATTCAGTTCCTGAAGGAAGTGACCTCACCTCACTTCCTTGGTGATGGAACTCTCTGAACTTGGGATCCAGGAAGCCAGGCACCCAGAGGCAGTCGCAGTCCCAGTCCCAGTGGGCTCACTTGTTTGGATTTACCAAGGACAGAGTCAGTCTTCCTTGGTCCCTACTGATGTGAGGATGGCCAAATGCCAGGAAAGCACTGAAGAGGGCCTTGCCTGAGAAAGCAGGTCGTGGCTCACCGCTGGCTCCTGACAACTTCACAGAGTTGGCCAAGGAGGCCAGATCTGAGACAGGACAGGCCATTTCGGGGCAACATAGTATGGCCCAGCAGTCAGACGACACTCCGGGTAGTCACAGACCTACTAGGGGGAAGGAGGTGCCTTTGTGGGTGTGGGGGTGAGTTTGTGGATTTTTCTCATGTTCTGAGAATAGGTAGGAAAGGCGGTTTGTTTGTTTGGAGTGGACTGTTTCCAGTAAGTCTTTTGACAAGGCGAGTGTTTCTAAGTTTGTGTATCTCACTGTGTCCCTGGTTGTAGACATTAGAAAAGAGAATGCATCGATGGATGTGTCCTGTCTAGTAGAAAGCTTCCCAGTATTCATCCTGCCCAATTTATGAATGGACTGCGGCTTGCCTTATGGATGGGCAACACCTACTATCTTCCTAAGTTCCTGTTTTCTTCCTGCATTCTGGCCACTCTCCAGAATAGGCTCATGGTTTTGTGTCCAAGATATGTACCACCTGCAAGCTCTGTGACATGGCCATGTACTGGATAGCTGAAAGGAATGGTGAGCATCTCAGAAAGCTCAGATATCAGTGGGAACAGTAAAGTCTCAGTGGAGAAAGCCTGCTTTGGGCCTTTTGCTTACCTATTGTTCTGTTGCCCTGAATGTCAGGAAGGCCTTTGCCTCAGGGCACCCCTTTGTGAAGCCTCAAGAAAACAGTTTTCAAATGGAAATGAATGGGCATCACCTGTGGCTCTTTGCTTCATTGCTTTGCAAAGGGATGTATCTGAATCAGCCTCTTGGCCCTGTGTGAGGCTGTGGCTTAGATTGTCAGCACCTGATGGATTGAAGAAAGATCCCATGTGTGCATCCAAAGCCAAAATGGCCAAAAAGCAGTCATTGTGGATGAAGTCTCTCGCCTTCCTCTGTAAGGTTCCTGACCTCTATCAGGAGAGCATAGGGATCCTTTGGGACAAATGAGTTCTTCAAAGCCCTGCAGAGGCTAGCCCATAGGTGCTTGGGTTTTCTCCTGACTCCAATTCACACAAAGAATCTATACCCCGCAGTCAGTAGGCCTCAAATTGGAGAATCAGAGCAGTATTAAAGGCAGGCCTATTTGATCACTCCTGGTGCACAGGAAGGCTGTCCAGGCCACCCTGATATTAGGCAAATGAGGGGCAAGGGAGCTTATTGTGGACACTGTCTTGGGCTGCGCCCCTGATGGAAACCTCCAGCCAGAGGTTGTGATGAGTGTGTATATGGAAGAAGATGAGGGCCATGTGGCAGTGTTTTGGTTGGACTTGTGGTCCTTTGTGTGGCGGTTGGAAGAGATGACTGGGTCCACCTTGGCGTGAACTCTGGTGTGATTCCCCTTGGAGACTCAGTTCTGGAACTGACCTCAGAGAAGTATTGCCATGAACTGTGTTGAGATTTTAGTAGGCCACGCATGAGAGTCGCCCTTGGAAACTGAGATCTAGGCCCAGGTTGGCTTTCCACAGAGCACTGGGAATCTCAGCCAGGATATCACATGATTTTATTCTTACAGACCTGGCAGCCATTGTTGAGAGTCAAAACACACCTGGACCTCACATGGTAGACCTCAATGGGCCTGGCTTCATGCGACCTTTTGGCCACTCTTTGGGAAGCCTTGTTTGTGAGAGTTCTCCAGAGCTTTCATTGAAATGAGCTTCCTCACCATTTAATGGTTCCTGAATGAATGGAAACCCACAGTGCCTCCAACTTCATCCTTGAAAAATGGCTAGATAAATGCCATGAAATTTTTAAGTTCCCATGACCAGGTGGCACTGGAGAACCTTTGGATGTCCTGTTGCTGATCAGGAGTGCACCAGACAGTGCCTTGATTGACTGGGTTTCATGAAAATGGTGTAGAACAGAGATGCCAGTAAGTTGGGGCCTGCTGAGTAGTGGGCCTAGAGAAGTGGTGTGCAGGAGTGTGATAAAACATCTGTGGTAGGCCCATGTGGATGTGACATTGGCTTCCAAATGGCTTGTGACTGACATGGTGCAGCCGGCAGACACTTATATGTAAAGGCATCTTGTTATATGGAGAGGTTTCAGGACAATGTTCAGAATCAGGTTGCTAGGGTCAAGGGGGCAAGCTCTGTGGGATAGAAAACTGGTTGGTGCCTTCTCCTGGGACCCTGACCCACCACACGTGACAGAACTCCCTCCAGCACTGTGTCCCAGTTGAACTCCTTGTATTTCATGAAGCAAATACCAAACTCCCAGTGCAGCAGCAAGAAACACCACGAAAAGTAGAGGAGGACCAAATGGCTTCACAGTCCACACGGGGAGACACTTAGCCTCCAGTGGCCACTGTGGACCTACAAAGAGAGAATTCAGCACTTCTGCCTCATGTTCATTGGAAAATCAGCAACCATGTCCTCCAGGTCACATAGATGCAGACCCAGCTTTGATGGTCTCACTACAAAGGAAGCTAAAGCTCCTGACAACAACATATATTTCAAGTGCCCAACCTCAGAGGCAGTTTCTCACGAAGTCTTTAGGCCAGCTGAGCTCCATGTTTGTGGAGTGTTTACCCTGTCCCTTACTTATGGAAACTCCTCTACCACCTCCAAGCTTGTGAACTCCTGAGCATTTTCCATTCCACATATGTATCCACAGATTTTCTAACTCTTCCCCTCGAGTTGCTTCTTCCTTGGGGCGAAGGTCATGTCAAGGCATTGTTCTGGATGAGAGTGGGAAGATTTTTGTGTAGCACGTATTTGCAAACACATTGGATTCATTTCCTATTTTCCATTGGAAATACTGATTCCCTGACACTAACCCATACCCTACTAGACTCTATGAATCCTAATATGATGGAGAAAAAGAACCCAAACAGAATAGAAATACAAGCAGTTCAGAGGAGGCATGGTGTATAGTTGCACTTGCCTTTTGCATTATAAAGGGTAGGTGTTATAAATCGAGTCCAATTGAATAGAAATAGTTCTCCATGTGTTCTTAAAGTTAACAAATATGTGAATTCCTGTCTCCCTTTCTCTGTAGCCTATTCAGCACATGTATTTTTACATGCACATGAAGAATCCTACCTGGTATCCCACGTATATTCTTGTGAGGTGGCTGACTTGGCAGATACAAATTGTGAGAAGAGATCACTCCTCCCAAACGCTGTTGGAACTGAAAATTCAACCTATGGGTGAGCTTCCTACTTGAACAACAGGATACAAAAATCCATGTTCAGTAAAATAAATATTTTTGGATCTGTGGATGATATATATTTCATCATGAATTTCGAATGGCATATATATTTCGAATTTTTAATGTCTGTGTGTGTTTTGTGTGTGTGTGTGTATATATAGATATATATACACACACAAACACACAAACTCTCTCCAGATTTTTCAAAATATGAAATATATGTGTCTTATGATACATTCCCTAAATTCATTCATGTTCATATATGTGGATTTATAATCAACTTTTCACAAGATTATTCTCAGAAATATTTATCCACCTGAAATATATATTTTTTTCCTAGTACTGAAAACTAACTTCAGTGGATGGTGCATAGAAATCCTAATCTTTCTACAGTAACTGACCCAGTTTAACATCAATGCAAGTACATTCCTATGGGACATGATGTGTATTTTGACGTTCATTTTTATTCAAAACTGGTACCTTACTATTTCTTCAGCTGATGCACATCATAGGATGTATATTTCATCCTCAAGTTTAAAAATTTCTAGGCATTTGGTTCACTTTCAATCCCTTCCTGCTTCAGAACACATGTATTCCTCCATGTTTCTTGACTGGTTTGTTCATGAGACTTCTTTCCAAACACATGATTTTCCATTTCCATAATCACTTTGGAAGCAAAACTCACACACCCTTCAGGGTAAACCATAACCCTAATATTGCCATGAGATGTATAACTGGTAGGAATGAATGATTGTGTATCAATATAAGATTTCCTATATACTTTCAGATATCAACTCAATCCATTATTTAAATTGGAAGCAGTTATATTATTTATTCACAGTATGGTCTATTCATGCATTATCTCTATAATCATTGACCCAGGGTACACCTATTTGTACCCCCAAATACTAATTAATACGTCTTCAACATATTGCTCCCAGCAATGGTGGAAGAAATACTCATGTCACCTGATCTACATATACATTTTATCACTCTCATATTCTGGACACAAAATGCAAAGGTCACACTTATGATTGTAGCAAAGCCTAATTGGAAAGTGAGCATGGATTACTAAAAACTTCCTTCTCCAGGTTGCCTAATGCTCTCCAATGTCAATCCTATTGGTGACTACACACTTGTTTCTTCCTAAGATTACATATTCAACCTCAACCCTGTTGAAAATGTCTAATCCTATCACTCACCTTATACTTTGCCTGATTTCCTAATGTCTCTATTGATATCTGCTTTCCTACATATTTTTCCCCAGTTCATCATTGTGACTGACTCTTCACATGTGCTGACATTTACATTCACTCTCTAACCGACACCCAATTGCTAAAGAACTTTTGGTCCAAATTTTACACTCACTCTTCATCCTAATCCTACCGACTAGCTTCCTAATCTTACCTACTATCCCTTTTTGACTGGATGTTCTCTTCTACATTCAATGATCCAAGGTACATGGTCCTATGCCATTGTATATCAATTTATCTGAGACATCTGTGCAGAATGTAATTCAAAGCTAAGTATCCCAATCAAGGGCCCAATGCCCTTCTGGCCTTCAAATCTTACTTAGATTTCTGTTTTCATGCATATATTTCACCTATATATGATTATAAACATCTCAGGTTCCCAATACCATTCTACAACCAGCAGAATGATTCCTAACCCAAATCGAACATGTTCTTAACCCTAACCAGACACTGTTCCCTCAATCTAACTTTACAGAAGAGCAGGGAAAGAGTTGGTCTTACAATACAGGAATGGAGGGGATCTTCCACCTGCTGAGAACCTCAAAGGTCCATGCAGAAATGAACCCTGGAGAAGATGTAGGCAGCTATGAAGGACCTGAGAGAGCAAAAGTCATCTTCCATGGCAAACAACCTGGTCAGGATGAAGGGATGTGTCTGAATGAGCCTCTCTCTTCTTAATGTAGACAAGATGGACCAAACCAGGCCTGTGTGGAGAGCTGTTCCTTGGTGCCTATGGTGGATATTCCATTCTAACTTGTGAAAGTGTCACAGGAAGCAGGGGCAGCCTCCATCTCCTGGGAGCCTTGCAAGCAACTGTTAGGACACAGTGGTTGCCAGGCAGTGACCTCATTCAGTTCCTGAAGGAAGTGACCTCACCTCACTTCCTTGGTGATGGAACTCTCTGAACTTGGGATCCAGGAAGCCAGGCACCCAGAGGCAGTCCCAGTCCCAGTCCCAGTGGGCTCACTTGTTTGGATTTACCAAGGACAGAGTCAGTCTTCCTTGGTCCCTACTGATGTGAGGATGGCCAAATGCCAGGAAAGCACTGAAGAGGGCCTTGCCTGAGAAAGCAGGTCGTGGCTCACCGCTGGCTCCTGACAACTTCACAGAGTTGGCCAAGGAGGCCAGATCTGAGACAGGACAGGCCATTTCGGGGGAACATACTATGGCCCAGCAGTCAGACGACACTCCGGGTAGTCACAGACCTACTAGGGGGAAGGAGGTGCCTTTGTGGGTGTGGGGGTGAGTTTGTGGATTTTTCTCATGTTCTGAGAACAGGTAGGAAAGGCGGTTTGTTTGTTTGGAGTGGACTGTTTCCAGTAAGTCTTTTGACAAGGCGAGTGTTTCTAAGTTTGTGTATCTCACTGTGTCCCTGGTTGTAGACATTAGAAAAGAGAATGCATCAATGGATGTGTCCTGTCTAGTAGAAAGCTTCCCAGTATTCATCCTGCCCAATTTATGAATGGACTGCGGCTTGCCTTATGGATGGGCAACACCTACTATCTTCCTAAGTTCCTGATTTCTTCCTGCATTCTGGCCACTCTCCAGAATAGGCTCATGGTTTTGTGTCCAAGATATGTACCACCTCCAAGCTCTGTGACATGGCCATGTACTGGATAGCTGAAAGGAATGGTGAGCATCTCAGAAAGCTCAGATATCAGTGGGAACAGTAAAGTCTCAGTGGAGAAAGCCTGCTTTGGGCCTTTTGCTTACCTATTGTTCTGTTGCCCTGAATGTCAGGAAGGCCTTTGCCTCAGGGCACCCCTTTGTGAAGCCTCAAGAAAACAGTTTTCAAATGGA